>NC_050574.1:345138888-345438888 GCF_011100635.1 Trichosurus vulpecula
TTGATTTACACAACATTTTGACTTACAAATTTTCTCCCCATTTCTACAGTCCCCTCCATTCCAAGATGGCATATATTCCCCATTCCCCAGTCAGCCCTCCCTTCTGTCACCCCACTCCCCCCCCATCCCCTTTCCCCTTACTTTCTTGTAGGGCAGGATAGATTTCTATGCCCATTCCCTATATATCTTGTTTCCCAGGTACATGCAAAAAACAACTTTTCAAGCATATGCTTTTAAAACTTTGTGTTCCAAATTCTCTCCCCTCTTCCCCTCCCACCGACCCTCCCTAGGAAGGCAAGCAATTCAACATAGGTTACACATGTATCATTATGCAAAACACTCCCATAAATAGTCATGTTGTGAAAGACTAACTATATTTCCCTCCATCCTACCCCGTCTCCCTTCATTCAATTTTCTCCCTTGACCTTGTCCCTTTTCAAAAGTGATTGCTTTTGATTACCTCCTCCCCCATTTGACCTCCCTTCTATTATCCCCCCTTTTTTATCCCCTTCCCCTTACTTCCCTGTGGAGTAAGGTGCCTAGGTGAGTGTGTATGTTATTCCTCCTCAAGTTAAATCCAATGAGAGCAAGATTCACTCATTCCCTCTCACCTGCCCCCTCTTCCCTTCCAACAAAAATGCTTTTTTCTTGCCACTTTAATGTGAGATAATTTACCTCATTCTATCTCTTCCTTTCTCCCTCTCTCAATACATTCCTCTCTCATCACTTGATTTGATTTTATTTTTTTAGATATCATCCCTTCATATTCAACTCACTCTGTGCCCTCTGTCTATATATATATATATATATATATGTATATTTCTTTCAACTACCCTAATACTGAGAAAGGTTTCATGAATTACACACATCATCTTTCCCTATAGGAATGTAAACAAGACAGTTCAACTTTAGTAAGTCCCTTATGATTTCTCTTTCTTGTTTACCTTTTCATGTTTCTCTTGATTCTTGTATATAAAAGTCATATTTTCTATTCATCTCTGGTCTTCTCATTGAGAAAGCTTGAAAGTCCTCTATTTTATTGAAAATCCATATTTTGCTTTGGAGCATTATACTCAGTTTTGCTGGATAGGTGATTCTTGGTTTTAATCCTAGCTCCTTTAACCTCTGGAATATCATATTCCAAGTCCTTCAATCCCTTAAGCTGCTAGATCTTGTGTTATCCCGATTGTATTTCCACAGTATTCAAATTGTTTCTTTCTGGCTGCTTGCAGTATTTTCTCCTTGATCTGGGAGCTCTGGAATTTGGCGACAATATTCCTAGGAGTTTCCTCTTTGGGTATTTTTTCAGGAGGCAATTGGTGGATTCTTTCAATTTCTATTTTACCCTCTGGCTCTAGAATATGAGGGCAGTTCTCCTTCATAATTTCTTTAAAAATGATATCTAGGCTCCTTTTTTGATCATGGCTTACAGGTAGTCCAGTAATTTTTAAATTATCTCTCCTAGGTCTATTCTCCAGTTCAGTGGTTTTTCCAATGAGACATTTCACATTGTCTTCCATTTTTTCATTCCTTTATTTCTATGTTATAATATCTTGATTTCTCACAAAGTCACTAGCTTCCACTTGCTCCAATCTGATTTTTAAGGTAGTATTTTCTTCAGTGATCTTTTGGACTTCCTTTTCCATTTGGCTAATTCTGCCTTTGAAGGCATTCTTCTCCTCATTGGCTTTTTGGAGTTCTTTTGCCATTTGAGTTAGTCTATTTTGTAAGGTGTTGTTTTCTTCAGTATTTTTTGGGGGGCTCCTTTAGCAAGTCATTGATTTGTTTTTCATAGTTTTCCTGCATCACTCTCATTTCTCTTTCCAATTTTTCCTCTACTTCTCTAACTTGCTTTTCCAAATCCTTTTTGAACTCTTCCATGGCCTGAAACCAGTTCATGTTTTTCTTGGAGGCTTTTGATGTCAGCTCTTTGACTTTGTTGACTTCTTCTGGATGTATGTTTTGGTCTTCTTTGTCCCCAAAGAATGATTCCAAAGCCTGAATCTGAATCTGAGTCTGTTTTCGCTGCCTGTTCATGTTCTCAGCCAACTGCTTGACCCTTGAGTTTTTTGTTGGGGTACAACTGCTAGTAGAGTAGAGAGTACTTTGTTGCAAGCTTGAGGGGCTGTGCTGTTGTTTTCAGAGCTATTTCTACACAGCATACTCTGCCACACCAGCACTCCTCCTCCCCCAAGAACCACCAACCCAGACCGTGACTCAGATCTAAGCAGGCTCTGCACTCCTGCTCTGATCCAGCACTCAATTCCTCCCACCTGGTGGGACTGGGTCCAGAAACAACTGCAGCTGTAGCTCTGGAAGCAGCCTCAGAGCTGCACCACCTCCACCACCCCTGGGGCAGTGGCTGACCCCAAACTCCTTTCACTCTGTCCATGCAGTTTTTCCTACTAACCTTCTCTGTTGCCTTTGGTGTTTGTGGGTTGAGAAGTCTGGTAACTGCCACAGCTCACTGATTCAGGTCACTACACCTGTTCTGCCCAGCTCCTGGGTCTGGTTGGTCTGGGCGCAGCCCATGCTGTGCTCTCCTCCCAGCATGGCATGATAGACCTTACCCATGGATCATTCAGACTGTATTGGGCTGGAGCCCCTGCTTCCCTTTGGTATTTTGTGGGTTCTTCAGCTCTAGAATTTGTTCAGAGCCATTTTTATAGGTGTTTAGAGGGTCCTGGGGGAGAGCTTTAGGCATGTCCCTGCTTTCCAGCTGCCATTTTGGCTCTGCCCCTGGGTTTGTCTGTTCTTCAAGGTGTTATTTTCTTCAGTATTTTTTGGGTCTCCTTTAGCAAGTCATTGACTTGTTTTTCATGGTTTTCTTGCACCACTCTCATTTCTCTTCCCAATTTTTCCTCTTTTTCTCTTACTTGCTTTCCTAAGTCATTTTTTGAGCTCTTCCATGGCCTGAGACCAATTCCTGTTTTTCTTGGAGGCTTTTGATGTAGGCTCTTTGACTTTGTTGACTTCTTCTGGCTGTATGTTTTGATCTTCTTTATCACCAGAAAAGGAATCTAGAGTTTGAGTTCGAGTCTGAGTTCGTTTTCGCTGCCTGTTCATGTTCCCAGCCAACTACTTGACCCTTGAGCTTTTGGTCAGGGTATGACTGCTTGTAGAGTAGAGTAGAGCTTGTAGAGTACTTTGTCCTAAGCTTTAGGGTCCAAGCACTGCTGTTTTCAGAGTTAGTTGTACTCTATTGTCACCCCAGGCTCTGTCACAGCAGTGCTCCTCCTCCCCCAAGAACCATAAACCAGTACCACAATTCACATCCAAGCAGGGCACAGCAAGAGAACTTGCCTTTGTGCCCACAAAGTGCTCCTTGTACTCCCACTCTGATCTGCTGCTAGATTCCTCCCTCTGTGTGAGCCAGGGACTCGGGAAGCGGCTGACACTGGAGCTCTGGAAGCAGCCTCAGGAACTTCCTGCTGCTGCCACTGCCACAATGGCTGCACCACCTCTGCCACCCCCAGGGCTGGTGGCTGGACCACTCCTTCCTTGATCCTGAAGTTTCCCACTAACCTGCTGTTTGGCATTTGTGGGTTGAGAAGTTTGGTAGTTGCCGCAGCTCACTGTTTCATGGCCCTGAGGCCTGTTCTGGCTGGCTGACTCCCAGTCTGGTTTCTACTGCCATGGCCCACACTGGGCTGTGCTCTGCTCCCAGCACCATGCAATAGACCCTTCCCAGGGACCATCCAGGCTCTCTTGAGCTGGAGACCTGTTTCCCTCTGCTCTTGCATGGGTTCTGCAGCTGTAGAATTTGTTCAGCACCATTTTTAACAGGTGTTTGGAGGGATTTGGGGGAGAGCTTAAGCAAGTCCCTGTTTTCCAGACGCCATCTTGGCTCTGCTCCCCCGTCCTATTTTTACTCACAACATACATTGGCTTACACCTGCTGGAAAAATTCTTCTATTTCCACCCAACATCTTCAAATCTTACCCATCTTTCATAAACCAAATCAAATCCCTCTTATTCCATAAAGCCTTTCCAAATCTTCTTCCCCATAGCGGTGTCTCCCATATTTATAGTAAATGCCTGTTCATTCATTTGGTACCACTCCCTAACATCTACATCTTGTTGCATTAAGCAATTATTTTCTGTTATTACTTAACTTTTTATGTATTGATGTCTTTCTCCCTAGTTAGTCAATAAACATTTATTAAGCACTTACTGTGCCAGGCCCCAAGTAGATAACAAATTTCTTAAGGGCAGGGGTCATTTTATGCCACTTAAAATTCCCTGCAGCAGCACCATATTTATAACAAACACTCAGTAAATACTTGCTGATTGGTGATTTAATATTTGATTCCAACCTAGAGGCCAGTTCTTTGAGAGACTGCTCCTTTTGAGTTCTTTTCCTCAAAATATTCTTGTGAGATAGAGATGGAAATGACCCAGTGAATCTCAAGTAGGCTAGATTTCAAAGGCTGGTTTTTAGGACATTAATTTATCAATTTAATTTAGAAAAAAAATCAAAATTGTGCCCCTTCCCCCAAAGGTTTTGTTTCTCACCAGCTTAGGTGTATGTACTTTGTTAAAGACTTTATTCCAAAATACTTTTAAAGGGAAGAAAGCTGTTACAGTGTGTTTAAAGGATTTATTGGTCTCCACAAAGTTTTAAAAATTTTGATAGGATAAAAGCATCGGTTAACAATAAATCTGACTTACACATGCATGTCCATCACTCATGTACTCAGAGATGAGCAAAAGGTCAGATATTGTATCTGTGACTAAATTATTAATTATTAAGGAAATAGTCATAATTGAACAGAAACTGGATGTTGTTCCTGGTATTATCATAACTTCCATATTAGATATGTTGCTAGTGAATGCTCATTGAATTGAATTGAACTGAATTGTGTTTGACGGAAATTCCTTGAACTAACCTATGTGTTGAGAAACAAAGCTGACAGCCTACTTGGAGCTTGAGGAAAGTATACCCTTATTTTTAACACAGTTGTACCAATATTCTCCTAAACTCCTTGGTTTCTTGTTCTTTATTTATTTATTTTTTGTCCTTAGGAAATAAATTTTTACAAAAGGCATAGGGTTGTTTTTCTCTTTTGAGTAGTGAGTAGAATTAATGTGACAGTGTGTTGGAGTAAAGGTCTTGAAAATAGCTTAGTTTATAAGCTAAAGTCTCTTAGATGTATAATTATAGTAAAACCTCATTATTTCAGACTCCACTAATTCAGAATCTATGATCCTCTGAAAAGGGGTTAAACTGAATTTTATTTTTGTGCTATCAAGAAAGAGTTGGATAAGTAAATTTGTAGTGAAAATGGAGTTTTAGGAGAAAGAATTAACTTTAAAAATAATGTTTTTGAGCATTTAAGAAGGATCCATTAGTGTTTTCTTTTTTTCATTTTTAAATTTTATTGTTACTTTTTTTATATCACCTTCATTTCCCTTTCTATCCTCCCTCATCTCTGATCTAGGGAGGCATCCCTGATAACAAAGAATTAAAAAGAAAGACACTCAATCAATTAAGCAAAAAACATTTAAGTGCCTACTAAGTTACAGGCATTGTGCAAGACACTGGATATACCAAGACTAAAACATTATTTCAGGCCAGTATATACATAAAAATATTTTCAAAATAGATATATCAACGTAAGATAGTCTGAGGGGGTGGGTTGGAAATATGGGCCAAGGAGTTGAGTGTGAACTCACAAAAATCCCCATGTGGAAGTTGATGCATGGGCTAAGTTTTGAAGGTAACTATGGATTCTAATAGGTAGAGATGAGGAAGGCATACATTCTAAGCTTGGGTGACAGCCTATGAAAAGGTCTGCAGATGGGAGGAGTTCCCTGTTTGAGAAACACCAGTAAAGCCAATTTGGCTAGATTGTAGAGTGAAGAAAGGGTGGTAATGTATAAGACTAGAAAGATAGGTTGGAGTCATGTTGTAAAGGGCTTTCAGTGACAAAGAAGATTATATAAGATCCTAAGGGTAATAGGAGGCTGCTGGAGTTTATTGAATAGGGGAGAGACATGGTTAAACCTGTGCTTTAGGAAAATCACTTTATAGAGTGAATTGCAGAAGAAAGTGGGGGATGGCCTTCCTTAGTAGTTAGAGGTGGTGAAGAACTGCACTATAGTTGTAGGTATGAGAGTAGAGAGCAGAGGGCTAAAACAGGTGATGCTGGGGAAGTAGCCTTAACAAGATTTCACAACTGATTGACTATTTGGGTGAGAGAGAGAAGTTGAAGATGAATTTGAGGTTGTAAACCTGGGTAACTAGAAAGATGGTAGTGCTAAAAATGTTAAGATGTATGAATTTTGGGGAAAGATAATCAGTTCCATTTTGGACATATTGAGCTTGAAATACCTGTGAAATATCCAATTTGAAATGCGTGGTAGGTAGTTCATGATATAGGACCAGGGCATGAAATAATGAAGAGCAAAATAAGCAGAACCAAGAGAGCATTGTATACAGTATAAAAAAAAAAGAATGACTTTAAGCATATAAGTCATTTTGACTATTACAAATACCCAAATTAAGTATAAAGGATATATAAAGAAAAAAAGCTATCTGAATTCAGAGTAGGAACTGATAAATAGAAGTATATATATAGAATAATCTTACACGTTTTTTGTGTCTAATGGTAGCCATCTCTAGGACGGGGGAGGGGGGAGAAGAGGGAAGAAAGAAAAAGCAGAAAAGAAAGAAATTCATGTCATAACTATTGTATTTTAAAAGAGATAGCAAGTTGTATATAATAGATATGCAGTTTCATGTGCAATCATCTTTTTCATTATACTGTTATGGAAATGCTTATTTTATTCCATAAATTAAAAATAAAATAAATTTTTAAAAAAGAGAGACTAAGACTGACTATATAAACCTGGGAATCATCTACATAGAGATGGCATTTAAACCTGTGAGAGCTGAGACTAGAGAGCAAAGAAAAGATAGTAAAGGATAGGCCTTCTCCAGAGAAAAACTCAACAAAACTAACCAACATATCCACCAAATCTGACAGCACATGCAATGTTGCACACCCACTATCATTTAGTTCTTCAAAGAAGGGATGGGGGTTGTATTTTCTCATCTCTTTTTTTTTGTAAATAGTATTTTATTTTTTCCAGTTACGTGTAAAGATAGTTTTCAATGCTAATTTTTATAAGATTTTGAATTTAAAATTTCTCTCTCCCCCCCCAAGATGGCAAGCAATCCAATATGGGTTATATATGTGCAGTCATGGAAATATAGTTCCACATTAGTCATATTGTGAAAGAAGAAAGAGAAAAAATGGAAAAGCCACAAAAAACCAAAAAAAGTGAAAATAATATGCTTTAGTCTGCATTCAGATTCCATAGTTATTTTTTGGATGTGGATACCATTTTATGTCATGAGTCTTTTGGAATTGTCTTGGAACATTGTATTGTTGTCAACCATATTCATCATCGCATAGTGTTGCTGTTACTGTATACAATGTTCCCCTGGTTCTGCTCACTTCACTCAGCATCAATTCATGTGAGTCTTTCCAGGTTTTTCTTAAATCTGCCTGCTTATCATTTCTTATAGCCCGGTAGTATTCTGTTACATTCATATAACACAACTTGTTCAGCCATTCCACAATTGATGGGCATTCCCTCAATTTCCAATTCTTTGTCACCACACAAAAAGAGCTACTTTAAATATTTTTGTACTTGTAGGTCCTTTTCCCTTTGTTATGATCTCTTTGGGATACAAACCTAGTAGTGGTATTGCTGGTTCAAAGGGTTTGATTGCCCTTTGGACATAGTTACAAATTGTTCTTCGGAATGGTTGGATCAGTTCAGAGCTTTACCAACAATACATGTTCCAATTTTCCTACCTCTTCTCCAGCATTTATCATTTTCCTTTTCTGTCATATTAGCCAACCTTATAGGGGTGAGGTAGTACCTCAGAGTTGTGTTAATTTTCATTTCTCTAATCAATAGTGATGTAGAGCATCTTTTCATAAGACTATAGTTTTAATTTCTTCATCTCCAAAGTGCCTATTCATATTCTTTGACCATTTATCAACTGGGAAATGACTTGTATTCTTATAAATTTGACTCAGTTCTTTATATATTTGAGAAATGAGGCCTTTATCAGAAACACTTGCTGTAAAAAATGTTTCCCATTTTTCTGCTTTCCTTCTAATTTAGTTGCATTGGTTTTGTTTGTGCAAAATCTTTTTAATTTAATGCAATCAAAATTCATAAATTCTTCCCTTCTCCATAGATCTCAGAGGCCAGAAGATGAGAGTTCAAGTCCTGCAGCTCCTAATTTTGCTTATAGTATTAGCCTTTATATATAAATCATGTACCTGTTTTGACTTTACCATGGTTTACAGTGTGACATATTGGTCTATGCCCAGTATCTGCCATACTTTTTTTCCAATTTTCCCAGCAGTTTTTATCAAATAGTGAGTTCCTATACTAGAAGTCTGAGTCCTTGGGTTTATCAAACAGTAGATTAGTATAGTCATTTACCTACTGTGTCGTGTGTACCTAACCTATTCCGCTGATCTACCACTCTATTTCTTAGCCAATACCAAATAGTTTTGATGATTGCTACTTTATAAAATAGTTTTAGATCTGGTATAGCTAGGCCACCTTCCTTTGCATTTTTTCCATTAATTCCTTTGATATTCTTGACCTTTTGTTCTTCCAGATGAATTTTATTATTTTTTCTAACTGTATAAAATATTTTCAGTAGTTTAATTGGTATGGCACTTAATAAGTAAATTAATTTGGTCCTTATAATTACAGATCATTTAGCTTAGTTTTTGTTGTTGTTCTTTCTTTGTATTTATACTTTTGTAGTCAATGTGTATATAATTTTCCTGACTCTGCTTCCTTAATTCTGTGTCAGTTCATGTAAGTCTTCTTATGCTTCCTTATATTCTAAAACACATTCTCTCTTATAGTAGCACAGTAATATTCCATTATATCAGTATACCATAGTTTATTTAGTCACTCTACAAAAAATATGCATTTACTTTATTTCTATTCTTTGCTACCACAAAAAATATTACTTTGTATATTTATCATCTGTGGGACCTATCTGTCTTTGACCTTCTTGGGATAAGTGCTTAGCAATGGAATCTCTGAGTGTAAGAGTAATCCATTAACTTTCAAATTTATATGTTAATCTTAGCAAAAAATAAATAATCTATTAAAGATCTTTAGTAGATAACATTTACATGAAAGTGGTTTTTTTTGTTTTTTTGGTTTTTTTTTTTTGGTAAAGGGAGGGTATAATTTCATTTATGTTAGAAACTCCTGCTCATGGAAAGGGAAATCTCTCTACCAGTTTGCATTAGAAATTGTTCAGAACTCTATACATTAATTAATTTGCCCAGGGTCACACAGTCAGTATGTATCAGAAGTAGGACTTGAACTTAGTTCTTCTGAAATATGAGGTCACCTTTCTCTCTGTTATTCCATGCTTCTTAATTATTCTATAGTTGTGAATTTTCAGTAATTCATGTTATTGTTTACTTTGTGACTGTCAAAGAATCATAGAATCACAGACCATAAAAGATAGTTCTAGAAATCATCTAATTCATTTCTCTTATTTTAGAAACAAAAAAGTAAAGACCACAGAGATGAGGTGACATCCAGAGTCATACAAGTTATGGCAGAGCTAGATCAAGAACTCAGGTTTCTTGACTCCTGGCTCATTTATCTTTCTACCTTAATAATGCTCCTTGAAAGCATGGACCCCACCCCCACCCTTTTCTTTCTATTCTGAGCACTTAGAACAGTTCCTGGCATATAGTAAGTGCTTACTAAATGCTTTACTATTAAACATTTATGGAGGGGCAGAGCCAAGGGCGGGGGGGCCTGGAAAGTAGGGACTTGCTTAAGCTCCCCCACTCAGGTCCCTCCAAACACCTATAAAAGTGGCTCTGAACACATTCTAGAACTGCAGAACCCACAAAATAGCAAAGGGAAGCAGGGCTTCAGCCCAGGATAGCCTGGATGGTCACTGGGAAGGGTCTATCGCATGGAGCTGGGAGCAGAACACAGCATGGGCTGCGCCAGGACCAACCAGACCCAGGAGCCGGGTGGAATAGGTATAGCTCCCTGAATCATTAAGCTGTGGCAGTTACCAGACTTCTCAACCCATAAATGCCAAAGACAACAGAGAAGGTTAGTGGAAAGAGCTTCTGGGACAGAGTGAAAGGAGTTTGCTGTCAGCGACCACCCCAGGAGCGGCAGAGGTGGTGCAGCTCTAAGGCTCCTTCCAGAGCTACAGCTGCAGTTGCTTCTGGACCCAGGCCCACCTGGTGGGAGGAATTAAGCATCAGATTAGAGCGGGAGTGCAAAGCCTGCTTTGCCCTGCCTGGATTTGGGCCACAATTCTGGTTGGTGGTTCTTGGGGGAGAAGGAGCGCTGGTATGGCAGAGCTTGGTGTGTAGAAATAGCTCTGAAAAAAGCAGTGCAGCCCCTCAAGCTTTGGACAAAGTACTCTCTACTCCACAAGCAGTCATACCCCAACAAAAAACTCAGGGGTCAAGTAGTTGGCTGAGAACATGAAAAGGCAGCAAAAAAAAAAAAAGACTCAGATTCAGACTCAGACATTGGAATCTTTTTTTGGTGACAAAGAAGACCAAAACATACAGCCAGAAGAAGTCAACAAAGTCAAAGAGCCCACATCAAAAGCCTCCAAGAAAAATAGGAATTGGTCTCAGGCCATGGAAGAGCTCAAAAAGGATTTGGAAAAGCAAGTAAGAGAAATAGAGGAAAAGTTGGGAAGAGAAATGAGAGTGATGGGAGAAAACCATGAAAAACAATGAAGGGAATGAAGGGAATATATATATATGTATATATATATACACACACAGAGAGAGACAGAGAGAGAGAGACAGAGACAGAGAGAGACAGAGAGAGAGGACACAGGGTGAGTTGAATATGAAGGGATGATGTCTAAAAAAAATAAAATCAAATTAAAGGATGAGAGAGGAATATATTGAGAGATGGAGAAAGGAAGAGATAGAATGGGGTAAATTATCTCACATAAAAGTGGAAGGAAAAAGCATTTCATTGGAAGGGAAGAGGGGGCAGGTGAGGGGGAGTGAGTGAATCTTAATCTCAGCGGATTTGACTTGAGGAGGGAATAACGTACACACTCAATTGGGTATCTTACCCCACAGGAAAGAAGGAAGAAGGAGATTAAAAAGGGGGAATGATAGAAGGGAGGTCAGATAGGGGGAGGAGGTAATCAAAAGCAAACACTTTCGAAAAGGGACAGGGTCAAGGGAGAAAATTGAATAAAGGGGGACTGGATAGAAAGGAGCAAAATATAGTTAGTCTTTCACAACGTGAGTATTGTGGAAGGGTTTTACATAATGATACACGCATGACCTATGTTGAATTGCTTGCCTTCTTAGGGTGGGGAGGGAAGAGGGGAGAGCATTTGGTACTCAAAGTTTTAAAAGCAGATGTTCAAAAAAGAAGTTGTTTTTGCATGCAACTGGGAAATAAGATATATAGGCAGTGGGGCATAGGAATCTATCTTGCCCTACAAGACAGTAAGGGAAAAGGTGATGGAGGGGAGTGGGGCGACAGAAGGGAGGGCTGACTGGGAAATGGGGTAATCAGAATATATGCCATGTTGGAGTGGGGGGCGGGTAGAAATGGGGAGAAAATTTGTACTTCAAAATGTTGTGGAAATCAATGCTGAAAAGTAAAAATATTAAATAAATAATTTTTAAAAAGGAAAAAAAAAACATTTCTGGAAAGAGTCATATTTGCCTGCCATTTTAGTTCATTGAACCATAGGTTTTAGAGGCTGCAGAGAACTCAACAGATTATCTCCTCTATTTCCCCACCTTCAAAAAGGTAAAGTTTATTTGTCCCCGCTTTTTAATCACATTAATTCATTAATAGATAACCAGAAAAATAAGCATGGTAGACTCCTTGAATTCATTCTTCTCATAAACTTGTTAATTTGGTCATCTGGTCTTCTCTGTTACCAGCAAAACCATCGTCACAAAACACATAGTCTTTTTCTTCGTTCTCCCCTGTTGAGAAAATAATTTGAAAGGGGACAGGAAGTTTCTGGCATGTTTGAAGTGCTAGCCAACATCATAGGGTCACATGGATGAACACCTCCATGCAGATAATTCCATATTTACCAAGAGATTTTGCAGAAGGGGAATTATCAGTTCACACGATTTCCTGTTTCTTGATCTTGTATTTGCAAATCAAATCATTTATAGACTTCCATTTTGGGTAACTCCATGCAATATATGTTTCCACAGTTGAAGCTTTGTTGAGTGTAATGAGTGTGACATTGTATGTACCTCCTGGCCTTTGGAACTGGCATCTTAGGTAGCTAATTATGGTCACCAAAGCTAATTTGTGATTTGTAGGTGCTTAAGACTTGCCTGGTTTTTCTGCCATTCTAGCTCATTGAATTTCCATTCTGGACATCTGTCTGCATTCCTGATGAGAGACTTTACCTCTTTATAGACAACTTCTCTCCAAATCTTCCAGTAGGTTCTTTTAGAGCCATCTTTTTTTCGTGTGTTTGACCTCCAGCTTTGGAAAGGCCCTTGCCTTTCAAAAGGCATTCTGGAACAGATAGCAGCTTCTTTTTTTCTTCCATGTTCTCCTTGATCCCATCCAAAAAAGTGAGGGAGACTTCATCTTAGAGAGGTGAAAAAAAACTTCTAGAATCCTAGAATTTTGGAGTGGGAGAAGGACTTAAGAAACCGTATACTACAATCTCTGTTGGCTTAGAGATGATGAGACAGGGGCCTAGAAAAATTGAATATGTCCAAAGTCTTGTAGTTAGCTAATTAGTTACAGGGACAGATCTAGAATCTAGGTTTTCTAACTATGACACTGGTGCCATTTCTCCCATACTGGAATATACTTTCTAACATACCTTCTAATCAAGATCACATCATCATCATCATCATCACCATCAACATTTATATAGCACTTAATTGTTTACAAAGCACTTTACAGATACTAAATCATTTCACCCTCACAATAACCCTCTGAAGTTGGTGCTATTATTATCCCCAGAAAGTTGACGCAGGTTGAGGTTAAGCGATTGGTCCAGGGTCAGACAGCTAGTAAATATCCAAGACTGGTATGACCTCTTCCTGATCCCAAGTCCAGAATTCAATTTACTGTGCCACTATGTGCCTTAGTAAAACATGTAAATAAACTGCTTTATTTACTTAGTAAATATTGAAAGAGGAATTAGAATTCAGGGTATTTTCTTCCTAGTGTAATATTCTTTCCACTTAACTTTCTTGAAGTTAGCTTACTTGAAATCTTTTTAATTTAAAAGAGTTCACTAGATCTTTCAGGTCTGGTGGATTTTGTGTTGTCTATAAGTGTGCACACATTCCACATGCCAGTGGAGTGGAATCACCTTTACAGATGTTTTTGTACATTTCTTTGTGTTTCAGCCACAGAGTGGGATTCCCTGCCTGCCTCGGTAATCATGCCAGGGTTGGGTAAGCAGACAATTTTCAGGGCACCTTTTCTAGCCCCTTCCTCATACCAGGAGGTGAGCAGTGTGATCCTTAAAAGGCTGCTCAGACACCCAGGTGGCTGCCAAATCCCACTTCTGCTTCCAGTGAGAAACGACCCTATAGCCTGGGCCATCTGTGTGCAGAATTGTGACTACAGCCCGTTGTATCTGAACCTGTTGCTTTGTCACTTGCCTGTCACCACAGGACTTTGAGATAGGTATAATGGTAAAATGGTATGGGTGATGTCTTTTGATTTGTGTGTAAATTGGATTTGAGCGAGGCAGAGTTGCATAAAGTTTTCAGCCTCACTCTCTCCTCCAGAGTCATCACAGTCCAGTGGCAGGACAGAATCAAGACAATTGGTGATGTCTCAAGATGCAGTGAATGACCTTGGCATCTTCAATGTCTAACCAAGCTCTAAGTACTTCATGGCATCTATTTCAGTTCCCTTCATGGCCTCTTAACTCACCAATGGGTTTGTGACCCCTTGATTATCCTCAATCTGGTTCAGCCCATCTACTGCAATGGTTTACCGGAATGTGGCCGCTGCGCATGTCACAGCTTCTTGGAGCCACAGGTGAGAGTTGGGTGGAACAGGTGGACACCAAAGGTGGAAAGCAGCCCTGAAAAGGGCTCAGCAGCCATCACACTAGAGGTACCAGTCCTCCCTGAAAACATCCTACATTCTTTCCACAGTCCTCCTTAATAGACTGATACTTTACCTGGAAGATGGTCATCTACCTGAGAGCCAGTGTGGCTTCAGAAAAGGCTGAGGAACAGTTGTTATGATGTTTACTGCCCAACAACTCCAGGAGAAATGCCAAGAGCAGAACAAAGGTCTGTATAAAACGTTTGTGGATCTGACCAAGGCCGTTGATACTGTTAGTCATGAAGACTTATGGAAATTACGTTAAAATTTGGTTGCCTAGAGAAGTTCATCAATATTGTATGTCAATTTCATGATGGCATGCTGGCCTGGGTTCTAGATAATGGACAATGGTCTCGTGCCTTCCCAGTCACCAGTGGAGTGAAACAAGGCTTTGTGCTTGCAAATGATTGTGCATTCAATGCAGCCTCTGAAGCTGGAATGCAACAAAGTGTGGATCAATTCTCTGCTGCTTGGCCTAACAATTAACACCAAGAAAACACAAGTGCTCCATCAGCCACCTGTACTCTATCCATTTGTGGAACCATCAGTTATAGCAAATGGAGAAGTTTTGAATGCTGTGGATAAGTTCAGTTACCTTAGTAGTGTACTTTCCAGGGAGGTACACAATGATAATAAAGTTGATACATACATTGCCAGAGCTAGCTCAGTGTTTGGGAGGCTCCAAAGGAAAGCATGGGAGAGAAGAGGTATTAGACCAACTACCAAACTGAAGGTCTAGAGAGCTGTGGTGCTGACCTTATTGTTGTATGCCCGTGAAACCCGGACAGTCTACCCGAGCCATGCCAGGAAACTGAATCACTTCCATTTGAATTGCCTTAGGAAGATTCTGAGGATCACTTGGCAGGACACTGAGGTCCTTACTTGAACTAAATTGCCAAGCACTCAAACTCTGGTTCAGAGAGTGCAACTTTCATGGGCTGGCCACACTGTTTGAATGCAAAATGTCTGCTTACCAAAAAGACTATTTTATAGAGAACTCACACAGGGCAAGCGTTCACATGGTGGTCAGAAGAAGCGATAAAAGGACACTGTCAAGGTCTCTCTCAAGAACTTTGGAATTTATTGTGTGACATGGGAAACACTGGTACAGGGGCAGCTCAGCATGGTGTGCCCACATTGGAAAAGTTCCTGTGCTCTATGAGCAAAGCAGAATTGGAACAGCTCAAAGGAAATGCAGGATGTACAAGTTTGGAGTATGCACCCCAAATGTTCACACAGACTATTTGTGCCCTACCTGTGGTAAAGCATTCAGAGCTCATATTGGCCTGATCAGCCACAGTCAGACACATTGAATTTTGACTCAAGCATAGTGATGTCATTTTGGTCCTCTTTGAGAACAAAGGACAGCAACCACCAGTTAAGTAGATAATATTTTGTTTTTATATCACCGTCACTTCCAAATATATTCATCATCTGTCTCCTCCCCAGCAGCCACCTCTTACCATAAAGAATTGACAAAAAATAAAAAATTTTAAAAAATTGACAAAGAATAAAAGTAGTCTACCAACACAAACCAAATAAGTCAGCCATATCTAACAGTATATGCAAGATTTCACATATATAATCCCTTCCTCTCTGCAAAGAAGGGAGGGAGGTATATTTCCTCATCATTTCTTTGGGTTCATACTTGCTCATAATTTTACAATATTCAGCTTTGCGGTTTTTGTTATTTCCACTACGTTGGTATATAGTTGACACATATATTCCTTTTTTGATTCTCTTTATTTTATTCTTCATCATTTCATATATCTTTTCTTTTCATATTCATAATTTTTTACAGTGTAGTGATATTCCATTACATTCATATACCTGAATTTGTTTAACCATTCCCCAATGAACAGGTATGTTCTTTGTTTCTACTTCTTTTCTTCTACAAAAAGTGCTACTATGAATATTTTGGTAAACATGAGACTTTCCTTTTCTGTGATCTCCTTGGAGTATAACTAGTAGTGGGATTTCTGTATCAAGGAGTATGGACATTTTAGTGACTTTCCTGGTTAATTAGAAATTGCTTTCCATAATGGTTGCACTAATTTTCAGTTCTACCATAGTATATTAACATAGATGTTTTTCTATAACATCCCCAACATTGACTATTTCTGTCTTTTTGTCCACTTTGTCAATTTTCCGGATGTTAGGTAAAACTTCATTTTTTATTGCATTTCTTTTATTATTAGTGACTTGGAAGAGTCTTTTGTATTTTTGCTAATAGTTTGCAGTTCTTCTTAGAACTGTTTGTTCATATTCTTTGACTACTTATGCTTTGGGGATTGGCTCTTATTCTTAGATATTTGAACTAATTCTCTATGTATCTTGAATATCATATCCTTAACAGAGATATTTTGTGCAAAGATTTTTCCCCCTACTCACTAGCTTCCCTTCTTATCCTGTTTGTTTGTATAAAAGCTTTTCAATTTTAAATAATTGAATACTTTATTTCATTTTTGTGATCTCAATTGTTCAGTTAGGAATTCTCCTCTTAGCATAGCTATGAAAATACCTGATCTCATTCTTTTCTTTTTTTTTAATGGTTTTGATCTTTTATATTCACCTCTGAACATCCATTTAGAGCTTATTATGGTATTTGCCGTAAGATTTTGGCCTAAACCTAATTTCTTCTAAATTGTTGTCTATTTTTCCCATAATTTTTTGTCAAATAAGAAAATCTTCTTCAAATAAAGTCCGTTATCAGATTTATCCAATACCCCTTACTGAATTAAGGAATCCTTCTAATTTTTAAGTTATGTAGTAATCACCTAGACAATCGCTCATGCGTTGAGCCCAGGCAGTAACTCTCACCCTCGCTATTATTAGATGGGCCAGCTTCATAGCAGACATTTGATAAATGCTTATTGAATTGAATTGTTATCATTGTCCAGTCAGCCCTCACCGTTAGCCTTCCGCCTCTCACAGAGAAACTGGGGCATTATTTTTATACAAAGGATAACAGAACGAGCTTGTGACCGTTTCATCGTTCCATTAAGTACTTGCCTACCAGGCCCCATCTTCCTTTCCTTTGCCTGATTGAGGTGGGGGTAGGGGGTGGGGTGTTGATCTTGTATCTAATTCATTACTTTGTAAAGAATCTGAGGATATGGTGAGTATGAAAAGAACTATTGAAACAAAATTCCTCCTTAAATCAGTGTATTGTGCCTCTCCTGATAAGAATTGGAACCCATCAGCTACTTGAGAAGCTGCAGCTTGGGCCATCCAACTATTCAAACTGGGACATGCTGATGAAAAAGCAAGAGAAGGGGCAGCCGCCAGAGCACAGTACTAAGTAGAATTGTGGGAAACCATTCATAAAACGTTGTGGGCTTTGGGAGAAACTGGTCTTAATGGGCATTTTTCTAATTAAACATAAAAAAAGAAGGTAATAGACATGGCAGTATTCACATCAATCTGCATTTCCTTCAGATAAAAATAACAAGGAAGGGTGTAACCTTGCCATGTATCCTGGTCTGATGTTATTTTTGCAAGTTAGACAGATGCAGAGCCACTCGCCAGTTAGTTGCTGGACGAGCCATCAAATCAGGAATCTCCAGGCTCACTCTCCAAATCCCTGCATTAATCGGAATGATAAAGAGCTACCTTTCGATTAATCCTGTCCTGGACTTTAGACGAAAGATACTGCAGTTTAATTACTGAGTGAAATCCACTTTGTCTGATCTGCCAGTCTGTGCTGTAATGTCATAATATAATCAGCATCGCCCCCATCTGAAATACGGGGCTGTGAAGTCCAAGGACCTGTTTGATTGGAAGAAATAAAATGATGTTCAAACAACAACCAGCCTCAGTGCTGTAATTACCCAAACCTTGTTTGCATCTGTCTGTCATTCTCCCCATTGGCTTGTCATGACAGCAATGGAGAAAAGGGAAGAAGAGGGGGGTGATTGAAAAAGAGGATGACCTATTGGGTAACAAACTAGGTGTGGGAGGGTAGGGCCACCCTGTATAAAATTGTAAGGCTAATTAAACTTGGTGTTTCTTTTTAATATATGCCCCATTGGCTGCCACAGTTTCTACAAGACTAAGCTGAACCATTCTTCTAATGTCTGCCTGCAATTAAAATCATTCTTTAGTTAAGGTTCTATAGTTTTTCATTCCTTAAAATTATTTTTCCTTTTAAAACTGGCCATGACTAAGCAATTTCTCTGTGTGTGTGTATATTCCAATGTAGCTGCTGTTGAAAATGAGAAATAGAATATTCCCAGGTTTTAGTGTCTCACAAAGATGCTGAAATATTGTTGGACACTCCCAATGGGTTGACATGAACTCAGTTCTTTTTCAGAAGCCTTGGGACCCAGAAAGGTACCCCAAACTTACTGAAGCTTCCCTGATGAGCTGTTAAGTAGATTGCCCATAGCTGAGGACCTCAGGTCTACCCAGAAATGCCCTATGGCAACTTCAAGGGTGTTACCACCTGGGCCATTTTACCTACCAAGGCAGGTCACTCCTGGGCCAAGGAGAGAATAAGATGTGTGTGTGTTGGGGAAGGGGTGGGGGCTGAGAGGAGAGTTATAAGGAGAGAAAAAGATTGTAATGAAGAAGGAACAAAAATGTTCCCTAAGTCCTAAGGTATTGTACTAAGATCAGAGAGGAATTTTGATTCTGTAGGATATATAGAATGAATTTGAAACCTCAGGTTCAAAATCTTTGCTCTGTTCTGAATTCTTCCTCTCCTCTGACTCTTATCACTCACCAGTACCTCAAGTACCACATAATCCCAGAACTGCATTGATTATCTCAGATCTCTAAACTAGATCCTTTTCCTTACCTCCCTGTTCCTAGTAATGGCAGCAATATTCTTCTGGTTACTCAATCTCCAAACTTTAGGGATCCCTTTGACTCTTTCTTGCCTTTTGCCACTGACATCTAGTCACCAAGTCCTATTAATTTCTTCTCTTGCCATATCCTTTGACTTCATCATTTCAAGGAAAGGTCTTGACAAAGAGGAGAAAGGAGAGTATATTCCATATAAAGATGGAAGGGTTCCATAGATGGGGATAAAGATGATCAAGGAAGAGAGGCATGATATGAAGGTGGTTTTTAGAAAATAGTCCATCATTTGTGTACAAAACAAGTATGAATAAAGGATACCAAATAGGGTGCTTATGAAATCCAACTTTGAGATGATAAGGCCTTGGTATGGTGTGATAACAGTGAGAAATTTTTCCTCTATGTATCTTGTTTTTATAGTGGCTTTGCATGTTGTTTCCTAATAAAAGAAATAAAGTCTACCACCTCCATGAGAACTGTTGGATTTTTTTGTCTTTCTTTGTATTCCCAGCAGTTGCCACAGTATGTGGAATATAGTAGACACCTAATGAATGCTTGTTAACTTGACTAACTTGGTGACTGATTGGCTAGAAGTTCTAGATTTAGGGATCAGTGGTTTAGTGATGATCGTTGATCATAGCAATAGATGGGATCTCTGAGGGAAAGAGATCAGAAAGAGAAGTTCTGACAAAAGCAGGATTGAACAGAAAAGCAAAAGAAGGGAAGAAGGGAATTAATTAGGTTGTGTACCCTCTTCTAGAGAATTATAGCTAAATAAATCCTACATACATATGGGGAATGGAATGGCATAGAGTAATACACTTTAGTAGCTCGATATGGTAAATTAATGTGACATTCTGTAGAATGGAAGCTACTGTGAAGGATGTTTGGCCCACAATTTTAAATCTGCCGATTTTGCAAATTGCAATTCAAATCTGACATGAGAAAAGGAAGCTAAACAAACTCCTACCCAAAGAGGTATTTGAATTTAGTATGGGATTTTCAGTGAGACTGTCACGAGATTTTTTTTTTAAACTTCTGACCAACAAGATGAAGTCTCCCTTCATTATAGAGTGGTTAGAATACTGATCTTGGAGCTGGAAAGACCTTGGTGTCTAGCACTTGTGTGTGTGTGTGTGTGTGTGTGTGTGTGGCCTCACAGTGTTAATTTCATGACTTCTAAATAGAGATAATATTTTTTGTAGTGGACACTCCATACGTTTGTTGTGAGGTTGTGAAACAAAATACATAATGTTTTTGACTAGAAAGTTTTTCATTAGCAGCCTTTGATTGTTAAGAACCTTAATATCTCTTAGAATACTGCTGACCAAAGACACACTTCATGCTGAATCCCAAAAACATAAGAACCCGATTCTCCAGCCATATGCCTTATGTAGAATGGTTTAAGAAAAAAAAAAGCCAAAATCCCAACCAGAGCATATTCTTTTGCATGAAACAACTCAACTGCAACATGACCTTGCTGATATCAGGCCCCTGTTTAGATTATATTGTGTCTCATGAGAAATTTTTTCTTTAAGTCACAGGGTGAATTGATGAGCAGTTGGTAGCAAAGAACTCAGATTACCCCCAAACTCTCAAAGACTATGCTGAGTAGGGCTGTAGAGGGGAGGAAAGAGGAATGTGATAGTATTGTAAAAAGCCACACCATAATAACGTCATTCATGTTTTACTTTGTTTTATTTTAAAATGAAATGAGTGCAGACAGATCAGACTGCATTCCATTTGTTTCGGATGGAAGAGTGGTCCCTCAGGCTCCACATGAGATTTAGTAACAGAACAGTGTGGGTGAGCCAGCCTTGCATTCAGTGGCTGTGCACCTGTGGATATAAAGAAACCTTCATTATTCAGTGTTCTTGAAGTCTTCCCCTTTTGTAATCCCCAGGTTCCTGAGCCTGTGATCAGTGTGTACATGTCCATAGTCCCTTTATTTTCCATATGACCTGAATGCCCTCCATTTTGAGATTACAGTGATAAAACACTGCCTCTTTTGACCTCCTTTCTTTTTTTCACTCTGTATTCTCACTCACTCCTGGGATTTTCACCAAAATACTCTTACTTTAAGGTCAGACTCTTCCAGGGAAAGGTGATAAGCAGAAGCAGCAGTGACCATCCCTCCTTTCTGCCCTCTGTATTTTGTCTCTTCCTGCATGTTTGGATTTTAAGGTTAAAGTTTGACTAGTTAGACAACTGTTTACAAAATCGTTGGTTGATAATAAAGGTTGGTGCTTTGCTTTTTTTTCTCCCTTGGATTAATAAGATTAGGGTTTAACTTAGTGAAACAGGCCATAAAAGTAATAAATAAATAAATGAGATGAAAATAAAATTATTAACTCAGGCGCTTCTCTTAAGGGGTTTTCATGACCCAAAATGGGATTCTTATTTGAGTTTGAGTGAAGGGAGAAAATATAAGACTGTACTTCCGTACAACTTAAGGGTTTTAAATCTTAAACCTATCATGGAGGGGCAGGTGCCAAAGAAAGGGTGTAATCATTTTCCTCTTCAAGAAACCAAAGATCATGTCCTTGATTCATGATTTGTGCATCATCACAACTCATAGAAATAGCTGGGATGTATTTTGATATTACATTTAGCTAATTTTCTTTCTTTACTATTCCATCTTGTATTCTTTTGTGGTGCTCTGGCCAGCTCTCTCATATACCGCAAGGTACAGACACTACTCAGGTCTCAGATGAAAGAAGATAAATACTCAGGTGCTGCCCTCAAGCAGTCAGGAGGCCCATTCCTTCCAGTCAGTACTCTACTCTTTGTACCTCTGGCAGGTGAAGATATGATTGTGTTCCAGAGTGCTTTTGGAGAAACCTGTGTCCTTTGAGGAAAGTCAGAGAGATACAGCTCAGCTCTTTAAAAAAAAATCCAGATCCCCCACTTTAATCAGAGCATTTCGTTTCCTTCTTGGTTTTTTTTTCTTTAGTCGTAACGTACCTAAAAACATCGGGGTTTATGGTGGCAACAGACATGTCTTCGAAGAACATTCTAGCAAGTGCTGTGGATTGTGACTCTATGAGAATCATGAATCAAAGATGTGATTCTTGATTCTGTAATATAGGGTGTACATACATGCTACTAGTGCAATATAGCAAGTTAATGTGACATCTGGAGGAATAGAAGGTGCTGTATACATTTGGCCAGTGTTTATAAATCTTCTCATTTTGCAAAATACCAAGTGATGATTATTTAGGGCCCCTCAAAGCCATTTGCTTTTAGCCCTGGCTTGAGATAGCAGAATAAATGAGTAAAACAAGAATAGTTTTATGGTGGTGTTTGTGCGTTTACACTACCCAAAGACTGAATGAACAAGAAAAACATTTATTAGGAGTTTACCATTTACCAAACACTGTGCTGAGTACTGGAGATGCAAGCAGAAAAGAAAGATAGTCCCTGCTCTCAAGGAGTAGTAGTAGAGGGAGACAACACTTAGGAAGGTTCCATCTGCAGGGCAGGTAGAAAGTTGTGCTGGCCATCCATTTTTCCATTTCAGAATGATTAAAGCAAGATCCTCAAAACTTGGATATCTTAAAGATAACCTTAACATTGTGTGCCATAAGAGAGGTGTATAAGCAAAGTACTATAGCAGAAGGACTTATTTCCTTAAGGTTTTGTTGTCATATAAGTAATTGTTCCCTTTTATGTAGACAGGACCTAACAAGTAGAGGAAGATGGGGAAGATAGCAGAATCATTTCAAATATCCCTCTCAGTGCCTAATAGAATGAAAAAATCTCTAAGGACTATGTTTTTTCTCCTTTTTGCACAAATTTCCTTTTGTCATCTCCAGTCCAGATTTCTTTTATCATTGTCCACCTTTCCCCCGCTTCTGAAAGTAGCAGAAACCATAAATGTTTGTCTTTCTCCATGAAACTGTCAGAGCCAGATGGGATAATGGTGGTAGAAGGTTGAACAAGGGAAGCTGGCCAACCAAAGGTATGTTACCATTTGGCAAAATTAACATAGCTACAACTCATAGAACATCAGAGCCATGACCACAGTGGCCATGGTTGGCAATGGATGTACCCCCTTGACCATCTTATGACATTTGGACTCGAGCTTTTAAACTGAATAAATAGAGAGGAAAGAACCAGCAGGCAGAGAGGTAAAATGCCAAGTGAAGGATGGAAAGAGAGATGGCATAAAGGGGCACAAGTGTTGCATAGTGAGGGCCCTGCAGACCAAAAATGATTGTGTTTCTAACGCTATTGATTTTTTCAGCAGCTGATATTTCAATCTGGGTGCAGTATGTCTGTGAGTCTACGCACACTGTCAAGAAGAAATATGATAGTGTCTTAAAAGATTAATAATATCGCTGGTCCTCTGGAGGCCTGTCTTAATTCACTGGCCTGTTCCCTGGCATGTACTGTAATTTATCTAGTCTGATTTGAATAGCAAATGGCAATCGGCTGCCATTAGGGAAATGGGCATCATTCTTATTGATCCAGCATGGGCTGGATTTTATTTAAGGAGAGCTGCAAAATGTTATTAACTTCAGGAGGAAAAACTGAAGGGAGAGAGGTTTTTCCAAAATATTTTTTTGGAAATATTCTACCTTAAAAGGGAAAAGGGGCTCAATGGACTATGTATTTAGGAGGATATCAACATGCTGTATATACAGGGACACATTCAGTTTGTTTTCAGACTCCTTGTTTACCAGTGGAAAGCCATTTTCATGATTATGAGAAAAAGATATTTTTCTCCCATTGAAGGAAACAATCAGTTCTGTCATGTTTAGGTGAATAACTCTGGGAAAATCTCATAATCAGTCTATTTAACAGTCTGTAAAATGGGTTAAATAAAAACCGGTAAAAAAATCATGCACTTTAATTAGTGCTTGCTTCACTAGCTGAAATTCCTATGTGAAAGAAGAAGAATAAAACGAAAGAGCCAGGAGAGAAGAATGTTTAATATTTGGGGGAAGGTGGGAGAGGAAGTATGACATTTGTTATTGCTGTTGAGTCAAGTACACTCAGGAAAAACTGTATTCTTGTTGATGCATGAAGACCTAGCTTCATAATTTTCGTTATCCATGATGGGCATTTCACAGACTAATAGCATATACAATTGCCCTTTAAGATTATCCTGTTAGTGGCATATTCTAAGCCTATATTATAGCTTGTTCCTGCATCATCGAGGCTAGATATTGGCAGCACTATGACAAATGTCAGGGAAATTCAGCTGGACCTCAGTCTTCCAGCCTTCTCATTTTCCTAATAGTAACAACAAAAAATGCAATAGGAAAGTGCTGTTCCCAGCCCCCACACACACCCTCCCAATTGTCTCCCTGTGATTTTAGCTCCTTTATAGACTAGGGAGGAACCCTAGCAAGAGCAAGGGTAAGAAAAGCTGTCAGAAAGGTGGCTGAAAGTAGGACTTATTGCTGGTAAAATTCTTCTTCATTCCACCTCGGGTTGTTATGAAAAGAGCCGATAATGTGCTACAGGAAATGGCCAAATATAAAAGCAATAAAGTAAATTGAAAATGACTTTGTTTTTTTGAGCGGCAGTAATTGCTATATGTTGTGATGTTTGCATAAGGAATTAGTTAATGTGTAGCAGAATGGCGTGTGATACTTTTTATTTGCCTGATGACTATAGTCTCTGAGTGAATGACTTATTAAGGTTAATAAAGAAAAATTTGCTTGTGACTTGTAATGATCCAATTGCTAGAATTTAGCATCCCCTTATGCATTGTTGCCTAAAGGGGGGAAAACCCACACGAACTCACACATTAATGGCCGACTGGCTATGATTTTTTTTTATAGTGGTGTGAGAACAAACAATGTCTTCTAAATTGTTGGTCTGTCTATCTTTCTGCCTGCCTGGGCAGGAACGTTATGGCTTTCTTAATTCTCCTGTGTGATTTATCATCCTAAATTCATTGTTTTGCATAACTCTGCTCAAAATGAAGAAATGTCATTATTTTGCAGCGAAAAAGTTGTCATTTGCATAATGCCTGCCATTAATTATTGTGAGACTAATGCAGTTGTTGATATTTTTAGGGCACAGTGGTACAGCCTGCACCTTGTATAATGTCATTCTGAAAACATTGGTAGTTAATAGGTGCCACAACATTGCACAAATGGAAAAAAAGAAGAAGAAGAAGGGGACACAATAGAACAGGTTGTGATCTTTATTTAGCATTTTTTTTTCTGAAATGCTTGGTGAGGGAAGACTATAAAAGGAAGCAAATAGAGCAGGAAGCTGTGACACCCAGGAGAACAAAGGGAAAGAAAAGCAGAGGTTCTCCATTTAGCCTGTGTTTAATATAAGCTGGGTTCTAGGCAGTATAATGGAGAAAGTAAAGCTGCTTTTAGTTCAGTCAGGTTTATCTAATTCAAATCTTGAATGGAGAGTAAGTTTTGGCTTTGGGGACCACCAGCTAGGGAGAGTCCTTCTTCTGAGATGCCTTTGTTTACCCTAGTAGAGAATCCTTCTTTTTAGGCATGCAGTTGACTACAGTTAAGAACTGGCACCATCATTAGTCTCCTAAAGAAGATGACTCAGGATATGATTTTTTCAGGTTCAATCTGGTCTATTTCTCCTGTTATTTCCTCTATAATATACAAGTCCATGGTTTTAATCTGAATAGAAACAGAAAGAAAAAAAACAAATAGCAGCATCTCTGAGAAAGAACCGTTTCAGTCTGAACAATATGACTTACCCCTGCACAGGAGTCTTTGGACCAGGCATCTCTTATTAAGGCTTTCCATTTCACAAGCATATGAAAGTCAGGTATAAAACTTCATTGGAGATTAAGCTCATTACACTCAGTCTGGGAGGCATAAATATTACAACAGTAGGCAACCGTTGATCTTTTTAGTCAAGGGAGCTTAAAAAACACAAACACACATCAATAACACTTTTACTGTTGCCATTGGCTTTATAATCCTATATTCTTAAAATCTTGTTGTTGTTTCCTGATTATTAATTACTTTTAAGTGTAAAAAAGAAAAACTAGTCTACAATGTTGGTGCCAAGATTATTATGCTTAGACTGAACAGAGATATCCTAACAGATGATAGTATCCCATACTATCCAGTGCTACTGAAGTTTTTTATTTTTATGAGTACCACGTTTAAAGTACCATTCTGGAAAGTCTAAAAACTGTCCAACGTATAGGCTTATAGACGCTAGAGTTTAAAAAGACCTTTTATGTTATATATTACTATGTGGACAGCTTGTTGTAGTGGATAGAGTGCTAGACCTGGAGTCAGGGAGGCCTGAGTTGACATCTTGCCTGATTACTAACTGGCTGTCTGATTCTGGGCAAGTCATTTAACTTCTCTTAGACTTAGTTTTTTCATCTATAAAATGGTGCAATAATAAAGACACCTACTTCATGGGGCTGTTGTGAGAATCAAATAATATATGTAAAGTGTTTCTCAAACCTTAAAGCGCCATAGAAATGTTAGCAATTACTATATTACCTCTTGTTTTGTTGATAAACAAAAAGATTGAATGACTTGTCCTAGTTTTCACAGGTTATTTCAGAGCTCAGAAAAAGAGGATCCCTGATTCCAAGTCCCTTTCTAATATTATTACACTCTATTGAGGCCTAGGGGTGGGCCCATCTGCCCTTAGTCTTAGACCAGCACCCATTGGGCAGGGAAGCAAATGTAAAACAATTGGAAACCTAAGTGAACATGAATACTAAAGAGATCCAAACAGCTCCAGGCATTCTTTCTGGCTGTCCCCCATGCCTGGAAAGCTCTCCCTTCTCTCTTCCAATTATTGACCTCTCTGTCATCCTTTAAGTCCCAACTAAAATCCCACCTTCTATAGAAAGCCTTCCCCAGTCCCTCTTATTTCCAAAGACCTCCCTCTGTTAATTATTTCCTATTTATCCTGTATATAGTTTGCCTTGTGATTTTTCAGGTGTTTTCATTCTTCATGACCCCATTTGGGGTTTTCCTTGGCAAAGATACTGGAGTGGTTTGCCATTTCCTTCTCCAGCTGATTTTACAGATGAGGAAACTGAGGTAAACAGGGACACACAGCTAGTAAGTGTCTGAGGCCAGATTTGAACTTAGGAAGATAAGTCTTCCTGACTCCAGCCACCCAGCTGCCTTGTTTGCTTTGTATGTATTTGTTTGTGTGTTGTATCCCCCATTAGATTGTAAGCTCCTTGATGGCAGGGACTGTCTTTTGCCTCTTTTTTGTATCTTCAACACTTAACACAGTGCTTGGCACATAGGCACTTTATAAATGGTCATTGTTGATTGATTACAATTGTTGATTGATACGTGTGCTTATGAACTGATACTTTTTATTTGAATGTGGAAGTAGTCATTGTAAACACTTTGGAGAGTGCAAACTTTCTCAGATAGTGGCCTAGATTCTCATGGCTATCCTCAGCCTACAGACCAACAGTTTCCTACAAAGCTCTTTTTAAAGGCAAGAGGAACTTTGAGTGTGAATAAGCTCCTATTACATGGTCCCATGAGTCTGGCCTTGATTTCTCTTGGTTGTCCCTCAGCTCTATAAGCAGAGGGGAACACTTAAATTCTTGCCTTTTTTTTGTAGTTCCATCTGCATGTATTCAGTTTTAGTATACACTGTATAAAACATGTATCTTGGGTTAGGAAACTGCTAATTCTTTACAGTGACATTACCATCATAAATTACAGCATTTGGTGTTATTAAAAACAAAAACAGATAAGATGGTGTGCCAGTGGTGGGTTTCCATGGTATTGCTTTCTCCAAACTACATCATTGCTGCTTTTTACTCTTCCTTTATTAAAAAGGTAGAAATTTTACTGACCCTAAAATTGAAGCCTTTTGAACAGATTTTAAACAAACAAACAAACAGCTCCAAACATACATCCCAGAATCTAGGCAAACAGCCCAGTCAGGGGGCAAAATGAAAGGGAAAGATAAGAAGAGGACACTTGATCTATATCCATAAAAAAATATGAAGAATGATTGTCTTTCTATATTTCAGTCTTTGGAGATATTCGTGTATGTATTTATATGAATATGTATATATGTATAAATATATACATATACACACTAGTAATGCTCAGTTGTCCATCAAATAACTATTATTTGTGTTTATGAATATACTGTCAGACACACCCTTTAATGAGTTTGTTTACAGGTCCATTAAATCAGCAATTAACACTAGGATGAATACCACCACTGTAACAAACTAAATTCATAGTTACTCAATAGATGCAATAATCTCTGCTATTGATTGGCCTATTTAGAAAACGCTTCTGCATTTTCATGGCAGATTTAATAAAAATGACATTACAAATTATTTTTTATAATAATATTTATTTACTAAATTATACCAACAGGCTATAGCACAGGGCTGACTAGAAAGGATAATTCTAAAGTTCAAGTCTTGTACTGAAACCAGGTAGCAATCTATATTTTAGTTGACATGATATTCATCTCACAAGGTCTGATAACCATGTCAAGGTAGCACTTCTTGATATTCAGTAATTTTTTGCCAGAACTTACAGCTTCTTGGTCATTTCCTTATTTATCTCGTCATCTTTTAAAGTCTATAGTATTCAAGAGTTAGGGTTCTATGCTCCTTTCTTCTGGCCAATTATGCCTTTCTTTAAGAGAAAAGAAAGGAATGCTATACATTTCCTGTCTTGACAGAAAAGTTTTTTTATGTCTTATATGCCCTCTTTCCTTTAGCTCAAGGTGGGGATTGAGGGTGGAATTCAGAGAATGCGAGTTGAATGTAACACATGTCCAGCAGGAGGAACTCTTAGAAAAATCATTTATTTGCTCAGATTTTGGGCTGGCCTAGATTAGAAATCATCTATTTATGAGCAAGATATTGGTTTGAGCATCTTTTGGGTTATCTGATATTTCAGCTGACATATTTGTCTATGCATTGGTTTGTTAAAGTCCCGGCTACAGTTTTAGGACTTGTTTGCCAAGAAAGACCTGTTCATTTCTATGTCATAAGGATATAACATTTTCACTTAACTTTCAGATTTGACGTCATCCAGGGTTGACTCACCACCCAAAATGTGGTACAGTAGTTAGGAGATTTGGGGTCAAGAACCATTTCTGCCTCTTGCTAGCTTTGTGATCTATATCAAGAAATTGAGCCCAACTTTCCACATCTGCAAACTGGGGCTAGGAATAATAAGAGACAGCATTGAATAGTGAGTAGAGTACATAAGAGTCTGGAATACCACAGGTTCAAGCATCATTTCTGACATACATTGACTATATGAACCTAGGCAAGTTAGCAAATTTTGAATGCTTAGGAAAATTTCTAAGACTGTATATTAAATAATAATGGCAGAGGGGATTTTCTCACTAGTATTTCCAATACCAGTGAAATCACTAGTGTACCCACCCACTCTCTTCTACTCCTCCCTGTCAAATGCTACCTTATTGTTTATCTACTTCATAGTAATGAGCCAGAGCCCTAGTAATAGCTGGTATTGATATTGTGCTAGACTTCAGATAATTCCATTTAGAAGATGTGTTTCTTATCCTTGATGAAAATCCTTATGGGCCAATTTGTATGGAAAGGAAGAACATGGGCCAATAAAATAATCTAGAATAGGCATTTCTCTATTCGAGAATTTTAGCTTTTTGTGTTAAAATTCATGTTTTTCTGTTTTTATGTATTAGAGAAAGAGTTTCTACCAGCATTTGCACATATTTTTTTCCTTTAGATTGTACACTCCTCGATGCCAAATACTATGGCTATATGAAACCTTACCGAATATAGTGTCTAACTCAAAGTGACATACAAATTAAAGATTATAATTTCATTCATCCCGGTATTTATTGAGTGGCTACTCTAAGTGTTGCATAGAAGCACTGAGAGAAACACACACACAAAAAAAAATAGGCACAGATATTAGCATCAAGTACCTTACAATCTAATTAGGAAGATCAGACAAATATACATTAAATATTTAAATAACAATATAATTAAGTACAAAAATCAATGCTACAGACTACAAATACTGTAGAATTTTGGAAGAAAGATTAATATAGATACAAATAGTATGAAAGGCTTCAAGGAAGTGTTGGCAAATGAACCAGACCTTTAGAGATAGGAAGGATTAGAATAGTTAGGAAGGAAAAAGGCTTTTTAGGGGGAGTGCAGTACAGACTTAATGAATGGCATGGGTAGTGTAGGATATGAATGATATAAATACATATTCAGGATGCAGTGAATTAGAATGCAATGAAACAGTTGGAACAAAGTGTTCATGGAGGGGAATAGTAGAAAATAAGATTTGAAAAGTAAGGTTGGGGCCAGGTTGTGGAGGACTTTGAATGCCAGTCTGATGAATTTAGATTTTAATCTTGTGTGGAAATAAAAATCTATGAAAGAATATTCCACCTCCTGAAACAGCAAAGGTACTTCACAGTAGAAACCAGTTATCTATGTTCAAAAATGAATACAGAGTTTTAAGTATTTTAAAGGTAATGTTTGGGAGATTCTTTGAATATAGAAGTATGTATTATATAACTATGAAGGAGTTATTGTGAAGAAGTATGATAATATTCAAAGTGTTTTCATGGAAGATTTGGAACTCTGAGTTGGGTCATGAATGAGGGGATGACTTTCAGGAAGCTGAATGGTAAAGGTACTGCGTGGGAGGGGGAAAAAAGAAACAGTGAGAAATGAGGAGGTAAAATAGAAAAAATATCCACAAAAGTAGGCACAAAGGAGATAGAGAAGAGAAGATGATGGATATGAGAGGGTTACATACCATGCTACAGGTTACATAATGCAAATCAAAGTGAAATAGAATTTCACAGAATCTTCGGATTACAAGGATTCTTAGAGACCAGGTAGTCTTCAGGGTAAGGAACCTGCAGCCTCAAGGCCACATATGGCCTTCCAAGTCCTCGGGTGTGGCCTTTTGACTGAGTCCAAATTTTGTAGAACAAATCCTTTTATTAAGGGGATTTGTTCTGTGAAGTTTGGATTCAGTCAAAGGGCCACACTTGAGGATCTAGAGGGCCACATGTGGCCTCGAGGCTGCAGGTTCCCCACCCTGGAAACTCATACCTGACTGACACCCTGTTCAGCTACATGGACAAAATGTGATCACTGTGACTTCTCTAGAAGATGGGCAGTGAAGAAAGAACCCATTCACTGTCTTCCAAGGCAGCCCATTATGCTTTTGTAAAGCTCTAAATAGCAGAAGTTTTGGCTTATATCAGGCTTAAATCTCACTCTCTGAAACTACCAACTATTACTCTGAATTCTTCCCTCAAGGTCCAAAGAGAATAAATCTAATTCCTCTTCTAGGGACAGGCCTTCAAATACTTCTAAATATGTCTCTGAAATCTTCCCTTCTGTAGACTAAACTATCTTCCCTATCTAAACTGCACCCCCATCATTCCTAGGTTGCTCCCTCCCACCCCTATGTTATGGTAATTAGGATGGGACTTTTTCTGTTTTCTCTTTTAGAATGCTAAGGTAATCAAGTACCTTTGAGAGTCTTGCCTTTCTAGTTCATTCAGATGATCCTGATGTATTATGATTTGAGGCCTTTTATTATCCTAGTGTCCCTTTCTCTGGTTAATCTCTAGCTTATTAACTTCCTTCCTAAAATACTCCTACTGTGTTCTGACCCAGAAGAGAATACCTTTAGACTACCATTTCTCTTGTTCTGGTCCTTCTTCCTCTCTCAATAAATCTTAAAAATGCTTCTTTACTTGCCACACTATGCCATTCACTCATATTGAGTTCATAATCTATTACATATAAATGTTAGCTGTAATTATTATTACCTCCAGATCTTTTCAAATGAATCTAACCATGCCTCTCTCATGGTATATTTAAGAAGTTAAATTTTTTGGCCCCAAGTATGGGACTTTACATTTATTCTTATTAAATTTCATCTTATTTGAATTAACTCAACGTTCTAGTTTATCAATATCCTCTTGGTTACTGTAGATTCTGCCCTGTATCGTGTTAGCTGTCCCTCAGAACTTTGTGCTATCTGCACATTTGGTAAACATGCCTTCTCTGCTTTTATCCAAGTCATCGACAGGTTGCAGTGAATCTAATTAAATATTTATCTGACTAAAATCTAAGTAGAAATTGAACAGAGATAAATGTAAAATGTTATAGTTGAGATTAAAAAAAACACAACTTCATAAGTACAACATGGAGGTGGTCTGTTTGAAAGTTTGAGTAGAAGATCAATATGAGGCAGTAGTGTGACATGGCAACCAAACAACCTATGTGATGTTAATATCAAGGAGACATAGTATCTAAAAACTAAGGGGATGTTAGTCTACTGTATTCTGCCTTAGTTAGTCCATTTCAGAAATATTGTGTTAATTTTGGGGACCTCCCTACACTGATAAAATCACATATACAATCAAAACAAAACAAACACTTATCCATTTTTGTTCTTTAAATTTCTTATTAACCCTGTTCCATATTTTATCTCATCTAAAGATAATTGTCCTTGGAAGAGAAAACAGAGAAGGGTCTAATAGTAATATTATTGTTGTTAATAGTTTATGTTAAATAGTAATAGTTAATAGTTTAATACTATGCATACATAAACTATTAAGGTTTGCTAAGAAATTCATAAACATAATCCTCTTTGATCCTTAGATGAGTTAAAGACAGTATAAGACCCATGTTTGAGGTCAATAATACAATAATAGAATACACATAAAAGGCAGAAGTGTTTAACTTTTCTTTTTGATCTTCCATTAAAATTCTCAAACCTATCTCCTCCATCTTTTATTTGTGAGCGTTCTCAATCAACCTTTGCTCATTCTTCTGACACAGTTTTCATAGGACCTTGACCTACTTGCATAGATCTATAAGATGTTTAACATTTTTATCAGTGAATTGGATGAAGATAGGGGTAGCAAGATTACTAAATTTCCATATGACATTCACGTACTATATGAATGTATAAAGATACATGCACATAAATGTCTACTCTTCTTACATACCTTTGTTCTCATCTTCTGTACATACTTTCTTAAAATCTGAGTTACTTAGTGAGTTTCCTGTTCATTTGCTTTAGTTTCTTTTGATAATTCTTCCTTCTTTTCCCTATCTAAACTGCACCCCCATCATTCCTAGGTTGCTCCCTTCCACCCCTATGTTATGGTAATTAGGGTGGGACTTTTTCTGTTTTCTCTTTTAGAATGCTAAGGTAATCAAGTACCTTTGAGAGTCTTGCCTTTCAAATGTAATGGCAAGCAAAGTGGACTTTTTGTTGTCTTTTGTTTCTTTGATTGAATCAAGAGTCTTTGACCTGCTTAAGAAACAAGAAAGCCTAGTTCACAGAGGTTTGAGTCCCAAGGTTGTGGGTTACCCTCTGTCCCTAAAAAGGGCATATAAGATCTGAGGTTGGCATTTTCAGGTTCTCACTCACTGGAAGAGTGTCATGTGATCTGACCAGATGGGACTCTGGGTAGCTATTGTTAAGAGCCCTCCAGCTTTGAAAATCCAGTAGTTGGTGTTTCTCTTTTTGGTAACAATGTATGTGATGTCTTGATCAGACAAAGCCTGTCTATTAATCAGTTTGTAGTTTCTGTTTGTTTTTGCTCTTAAGTTCAGGGTGCTGACTTTTTTCCCTGAACTAAGTGAATGATATATGTATGTTTAATTAAACTGAGATTGTTAACCCCTTAAAATTGCTTTCCTTAGAAAAGCAGATCAAAGAACCTGGGCTAGCAGCTCTTTTATGTGCTCTTGTTGTTCGTCTTGTGTTGATCTTTCACCTCCACAGCAGCTGCTAGCAACATTGTTGTTACACACTAGAATCTAGCTCCTAAAGAATAATATGCCATGAGATACAACCTCTACTTTCTTCAAATCCTTTGACATTTACCATCATAAAATCCGGTGGATATGTCAGATTACACACATTTCCTCCCTTTGTCACAGAGTCTGAGGTGGGTATTCACTCCTCATAGATCCCATCACTCCTCATTCAGAAACCAGCTAGCTTCTCATTGTTGGTTAGAATTGGTCCAGAATTGCAGTTTACCTTCTTGGTTATTCTATTGAAATTATTATTAAGGTAGGCCAGCAATGTATTCATTATTTTACTTTTGAGAGAGAGAGAGAGGAGGGAAGGGAATGGGAGAGGAGGGGAGGGGAGAAAGTGAGTATTGGGGAGGGGGCCGTGAGGGAAAGAGATAGACACAGAGGCAGGGACAGAGACAATATTCCAATAGATATATACCTGAAATCCTGCATCACTGCTATAGATGCCAAGCCTCTGGTCTATTTCTGAAACTTTTAGTACTTTTTCTTCATTCTGTATGGGTGGACTATAATATACTCTTGGGACAATATTTTCTTTCATGCTCCAATGATCTATATCTCCATCTTCTTCACCATGCTTTCCTTTTGAGTCAGAGCTAGGGATAACTGATGAGATTGGTGAGAGCGATCACTGTAGCTTGTTTAAAAACTATGATTATGAAAAGTGGAAAAGGGGATAATTACAATGATAGGGGATGGAATTGGGGGTAAGAATGCATTCATAATTCACTGAGAATAGATTGTCAAGCAGTAGAGAGGGCCCTGTTAAATCTCGATAGCATGAATTTGTAGCGGTAGAGTTTTTTGTTATTTTGTATCTTCCTTCAGAAAGCTCTCCCTCACCTGAAAGGGGAAAGACAGAAAGGAAATGTTTGGGGGTAATCCAGAGTTGTTGATTGAAATTTTGGACTCGGTGAAAAGTCACTCCAGTGAGGGAGAGAGTTCAGGATTTTGGAAAAGACAGTGAAAGACACTGTCCTATAATGAGAACACAAGATCTAGAATCTTAGGTCCTGGATTTAAATTCTACCTCTGACAATTACTACTTGTGTGACATTGGATAAGTCATTTAACCTTTCTGGGCCTTCATTTCCTTACCTGAAAAAACAGAGGGTTTGACTTTTGCATTCCTTTTTAGCTCTAGAAGGATTCAATTGTAGTAAGGACACAGTTGATGGTATAAGTGAAGTCTGAAAATGTGAATGATTACTGGTCACCATGAGGATCCAGAGTTGGTTCTCCAAAAGGAACAGAGCAATCAGTTCAGAGAAATGGGATGGCACTACCTAAATACCCCAAATTTAAGAAAATTTGATCTGATATTTGGCTTTATTTCATAATTTTAGATCTGTTTAGGCCATTTATTTCCCCATGAGCACCATGCTTATAATGTCTATAACTTTCACCATATGAAAAATAACAATAGCTGATATTTACATTTTATAGTTTTCAAAGCACTTTACATACATTGTTGCATTTGAGCCTCCCAGCAACTGTGAGGTAGGTACTATAGGTATCATTATCCCCATTGTACAAATGAAGAAACTGAGCCTCAAAGGTTCTGACTATCCTGTGTCCATTTAGCTTTTAAGAGTCATAAATCAGATTTGAACCTATATTCTTATATGTGCATGTATATATGTGTGTATAATTATATACATGTGTATTACATATATTTGCATATATATGTATAGGATAACAAATCACATACACATATATGTATAAATACACATATATGACAAATTCCTACCTGAGAAATAGGATGCAAGGATTTTTCCCCCATTTACCCTTTTCCCTTTTAGTTTTGTTTATGCAGAAGCTTTCAATTTCATCGAATGAGAATTATCCATCTTTCATAATTGCCTTTATCCTTATTTGGTTGTAAGTCCATTTCCCACACATAGCTATGCAATATATATTATCATTTCTATTTATTTTATGGTATGATCATTAATTTTTTTTTCTTTTTTTTAAATTAATTTATTTAGTTTTGGTTTTAGTTTACAACATTCAGTTTCTCAAGTTTTTGACTTTCAAATTTTCTCCTCCTTCCTCTCTTGCCCCCTCCCCACCCAAGACAGCATGTAATCCGATATAGGTTCTACACATACCTTCACGCTAAACATATTTTCACAGTAGTGAAGTAATAAAGAAGAACTATAACCAGAAAGAAGAAACAAAACAAAACCAAAAACAAACCAAAAAAAGAGAGCAAATGGTTTGCTTCAATCTGCATTCAGACGAATTCTTTCTCTGGATGTGAATAGCTTTTTCCATATGATCATTAATATTGAGGTTCAATTTTTAATTTATTGTGGAATGTTGCAAGAAATATTGGTCTAAGGCTAATTTCTGCCCGACTGTTTTCAAGTTTTCCCAGGAATTCTAATCAAATAGGGAGTTATTTCCTAAATAATTTGTGTTTGAGAGTTTATTGAATACAAGGTTACTGAGTTCCATTATTTCTGTTTTTTTCCTTGTCTAGTCTAGTCTCTTGCATTAATCTGCTTCTCTGTTTTTTAGCCAGTACTAAATGGTCTTTGATGACCACTGCTTTATAATATAATGTAAGGTTTTTGTTCCTACTTTTTTTCATTATTTCCTTGATAAGTTTTATTATTATTTCATTGACAATAGCTAACATTTATACAAGGCAGCTAGACTCATCTTCCTGTGTTCTAATCTGGCCTCACACACTCACTAGCTGTGTGATCCTGGGCAAGTCATTTGCCTCACTTTCATCTGCAAAATGAGCTGGAGAAGTAAATAGCAAACTGCTCCAGTATCTTTGTCAAGAAAAAGCCAAATGAGGTCACAAAGAGTCAGACACTACTGAAAAACAAATGAACAGCAAAACATTTATATAGGGCTTTAAAGTTAGCAAAGGCTTTACAAACATTACGTCATTTAATATCACAACAGCCATGGGAAGTATCTGCATTTTACATATGAGGAAAATGAGGCAGAGGTAAAGTGACTTAACTAAGATTATACAACTAGTAAGTATTGGAGTCCAGATCTGAACTCAGGTCTTCATGACTCCAACTCTAGGACTCTATCCACTGTACCACCTAGCTGTCTCAGTATCCCTTTAATAGTTTGGTATAGAATTAAATCTGTAAATCAACTTTAATAGTACTCTCATTTTTATTATATCGTCATGGTATAGGCATGAGCACTGAATATTCCTCCAACTATTTAAGTTGTTCTGTATTTCTTTAAGGATTACCTTGTCACTGAAATTTATTCAAGTATTGAGAATGCTTTGGTAGAATGACTCACTGTTATATGTATTTTGCATTATTTTGACTTTGTTTCTCTTTCCATTGTTACCTATTCTTTTGCTTTCTTAGCTATTTCTGTTGTTCTGTTAGATTTTGTTACTGTCATATACACATGTTTTTTATTTTTGTGGACTTATTTTGTAGGCTGCAAATTTGCTGAGATAATTTTTTCAGTTTCTTTGTTGATTCTCTAGGATTTTCTAAGTGAACCATTATGTCATCAGCAAGTAACGATAGTTTTATTTCCTCTTTGCCTATATATTTTTATATCTTTAATTTCTTTCTCTTGTCTTACTGCCATTGCTAGCATTTCTAGAAACACCAAATAATGGATAGTTGTTATCCTTGAGTCCATCCTCAGAGAGCTTCTAGTATATTCTCATTTTATTTGGTTTTAAAAAGATACTTTTTATTTAAACATTCCTCTATGTCTATACTTTGGATAGTTTTTAGCATAAACAAAGTGTTATGCTTTGTCAAGGGATTTTTGTTTTCTATATTGCATAGCCGTGTGGTTTGGGATAGGGTTTTTATTTTTGTTGTTGTTAATATGATTATGTTGATTGTTTTCTTAATGTTGAACCCTTCTTTTAGCTATGTCACAAATACAACTTGATCATAATGAATGATTTCTTGAATTAGTTGTAGCTTTTTGGGGGAAGTATTTTATTTAAAATAGATAGATATTCATTAATGGTATTAGTCTATAATTCTTCTTTTGCTTTATGTTTCCCTAGTTTAGATATTGGTATTATTATTTTTTCTCATTAAAGGATTTTGGTAGAGTGCATTCTTTCCCAGTTTTTGATAACTTGTGCAGTATTAATATTGTTTATTAAAAATTTGATAGAATTCTCCTGTAAATTTATTAGAACCAGAAGTTCGTTTCTTTGAAAGTTTCTTTATAACTAGCTCCGTTTCCTTTTCTGAAATTATATGATTTAAGACTTCTCTTTGGTATTATTTTATTAGTGTGAATATTTTATGTTTTTTGAAGATAATTGTCTATTTCTTTTGTGTTATCATTTTTGTTTATATATAACTGTGCATAGTTGTTTCTGATAATTTTATTTCTTTTGGCTTTCACATTCACTATTTTGCTGATTTGATTTTTTTTATCTCTTGTTTTTAATCAGATTGCCTAAAGGTTTATCAATGTTATTACTATTTTCAAAGAATGAGCTTTTAGTTTTATTTTATTTATTTCCATGGTCCATTTGGTTTCTCATTTATCTATTTCTCCTATAATTTTCAGTCTTTCTTTTTATTTATTAATTTTTAATGTCCCTAATTTTTTAATATTCAGATGCTATATTATTTGAAATGTATAAGTTTAATATTAATATTGGTTTGTTGCCCATGGTTCCTTTCAACATAATATAATTTCCTTATTTATTTCTATTTACATTGTTAGTTTATTTTGTCTGGCAGCATGATTACAACTCCTTTTTTTTGATTTACCTGATGCATAGTAAATTTTGTTCCAACCTGTCATTTTTATTTTGCTATTCAATCTGCCACTCCCCTTAATTTCATCGGATTGTTTAATCCATTCACATTTAAAATCATGAGAGTTAGATTTATACTTTTTCTCCATTTGTGTCTCTGTAATTATTTTTAGTTAGAATTTTTTTGTCTTCCTTCCATTTTTTTTTTGTCACTTTGATTATTTTTGCTTAATCCACTCCTATTCCCACAAGTGCTTTCTTCCTTACTCCTCACTTTTCCTGTTTGTCACCATTTCCTTGGTTTTATAGTTTTGCTTAGTTGATCAATTTATATTTCTTTCTTCCTTTACCTTTTTTTTAAAGTTGTCTAATTCTTCTTTTCTCTCCCCAGTTTTTTCCCCCTTTCAGTCAAGTGGTTAATTCACACCCCACTCCCACTTTCCCTATCCAACTTTTTTTGTTGGTCTCCATTTCTGTGCCTTTCTTTCCCCTGAAAATGTTTACCTTATTCTCTTCCCTTTGTGTCTATCCTAAACTTTAATTCTTTGATTTTTGTCTTTATATTTATTCGTTTTTCAGCAACTTTATTTTCTTATGTTATTAAAAGTTTCTAAAATACCAGGCATGTTGTGCCTCATTCTTAAAAGGATCAGTTCGTATTAGAGGTAAATTAGAATTTCCCCATGATAGAAATTTCTTTACAGCCAAAAATTGTTTGATCCAGTTCTACCTCCTGCCCTCTCCATGATGATATCCTTTCCTTTGTCATATAATTTCCTTTCTGGATCCATGCCTTTCCACTCTACTGGATGCCATTTGTCCCCATTAACTCTATTCTCTCTGTCAGGCAGAATGTTGTTCATGTAGGCACATGGATGACATGGAGTACCCTCTCAGAGGAGGTGGTTTCTTGTATAGATTGGAAACATTGCAGAGACCCCATCTCCCATTATAAAATATCTCTTCCCCATGGGAGTGTTCTTCATTGGGACCCCTCCCAACCAATGAATCAAGATTTCCCCCATCTTTCTTTGTTTTAATCCCTCCCTTTGCCACCCCACCCATTATCCTATAACCCCTCTTATTGGTGAGAAGATTCTGGAGTTATTTCTTCCTTATCGTTTACCATGGACTTAACTAAGTTATATCACATTCTCCTCTATCATCTATCTCTTTTCTCCCTCTTTATGAACTCTCCCATTCCAAACTTTTGTCCCACAAATTACTTGTAGGGTTGTTACAAAGTTTGCTCCATAGTGTTTCAAGTCTTGTTTCTCTGTCTTTATTTATTTATCTTCTTTCTTTAAATTCCACTTTCCCCTTTATCATTTTGTGAACTTTATAGAAGAAACTGCTTAGTGGTTTCTTTGTTACTGTTTCTTTTCTTCTTTCTTTTCTTTTTTTGTCATATAAGTGACTTTTGCTTAGCTTTTTAAAATAGTCTCTAGAGATTTTGTAATTTATTTAATTTCCTTTGTGTTGCAATATTTATTTAAAGACAATTACAATCTTTTGGCAGTATTAGTACTCGCCTTCTAATTTTACTATCTACCCTGTTGATTTATCTGCTTATGCTCTACATTTTAAACTGAGTTTGTTTACTCCTGAGATTCTTGGTGATTTTTCCTTATATTCCTTTGTTGATCACTTTCTAACTCTTTCCTTTTGATGGGTGTTTACATTCATGGCAGGTCCTCAAAACTGTCTCACCTTCCTTCAATTTTGGGAAATTCATTTTTAACTTTTCAGATCACTGCATGGATTGATGAAATTTCCATTTTGGGCATTTCCCACGGGCATAAAATTCCTGGTGTAGACCCAAAACAAAACAAACAAAAACTGAGGATGACCTAAGGTATTTCATCTAAAAAAAAAAACCTATCTGTTCACCCTACTTTCTCCCCTGGAATAACTTAAATTCTAGAGAAAATGAAACAAACAAAAACTGAGGATGACCTAAGATATTTTATCCAAAAAAAACCCAAACTCTTCACCCTGCTTCTGCGCTCAAATAACTTAAATTCTAGAGAAAACAAAACAAAGACATTAGGCTATGTAAAGGATAAAAAATGTTACTTTTTTATGTATACTTGACTCTAAACTGGTTCAAAGTAGGAGGGCTGTTAAAATTCCTTTGCAACATGTTCTTTGTGTTGTACCAATAAGGCAGATCTAAGTCATTTTCCAATAGCCAAATCTTTTAAATTTTATCTCCATAATATCTTTTATGTCATGTCCCTATCTTTCTACTCACTCAGCTACAACCTTCATTACTTCCCACCTAAATTACTCTAATAACCTTTCCTTTTCCTATTTCCATTCTCTTTCTTTTCTAATCCAGGTACCATGCAGCTACCAAAATGAACTTTTGAAGACACAGGTCTGACCATGTCATTCTCCCATTCAAAAATCTTCCCTTGCTCCCTATTCCCTGAGGGATAAAATATGTACTCCTCAGTCTGACATTTAAAGCCCTCCATATTCCAGCTCCGTCCTAGCCACCCAGACTTATTTCATCTTAGTCTTCTTCACACACTCTGAACAAGCCATTTAATACCATTTTTAAAGCTCAATCCTGAGCTCTTAATTAAAATGTGCATAAAAGAAAACAATGGTGGAACATCTGTGTGTGTTATTGGGACAGCAGGATTTATACTGCATCCTTGGCTTTTTTTTTTGTTTGCTTCTCAGTATGTGTGAACGTGGGAGGGCTTCCTTTCTGCACACTGTTACCCATCTGAGCCTAGTAGGGTCTGTGTTCCTACCCACCTTCACTTTGCCATGGTGGTGTCTCCCCTTCCTGTTCCTCATGTACTAAATACAGTACTGCATGTTCTACATTTTCTAAAGAAAACCATGCTTGGCTTTTTTCTCAGAGAGCCACCCTTCAACCTAAACCTTGCCACATGAAGTCTGAATGAAGTCTTGAATAACCTTTTCTATCTTAGTGATTATACATAGAACTCTCTGAGTCTGCTTTTGTCACCATGAATAATTTGAAAGGATTTTGGAGCCTATGAGCTTTCATTTCTGTTGCCATAACCATATTACCATTTTTTAAGATGTTAACATTAGAAATTGGGAGTAAAGCATCTATTCTCACTTCTGTCAATAATAGTTGGATTACTTCTGGAAAACATCTCTGGGTTTCATTTTTTCCACTTGTAAAATGAGTTCAAGAGAAATTAGGGGGTGGAGGTGCTTTCAGGTTTCCAAAATAAATGCTATACTCTAAAATGCTTTTACTCCTAGATTAAAAAATACCTTGTTTTTTTTTATTTTGTTTAATAAGGCTTAGTTAGCTTTTTATTTTTATATCACAGTCATTTCTAAAAATATCCCTTCTTCCATTGAGCCTTCCCTTTCAACACAGAAAAATAAGAGAAAACACTCAATATGCAGGGTATATCTGAAAAATGTATACAACAGTCTGTCCTAATAGTCCTCCATGTTTGCCATGAGTAGGAAGGCATAGTTCACTTTCTGTTCTCCAGGACCAGTTATTCAGTCTGACTGCCTTTTGATGATCTTTTAATTTACATCCTAGGTAGAATACCAGAAGGAATTGTTTCTTTTGGGGGTTTGTATCCCCCACATCTAGCACAGTGCCAGGTAAATAATAGGTGCTTAATAAATACTTGTTGATTGAGTGAGGACATATGTCCAGTCGCTGAGAAATTATCCTCCAATAGGAACTTCTCATGTTTTGTGGTATACTAAGGATGATTCTGTATCAGTGACACATAATGTGATATGCATAACAACGAAATCAGCTTTCTTGGGGTGGGGGGAGGGGGGAGTGCCACAAGCTTCTGCATCCCTCACAAGTTCCTGAAGCACTTGGCTATTTGGTAGTATTGATATTCCCTACCCCCACCCCCACCCCACATCTTCGTGGTCTGAAAGAGTTAAGTGAAATGCTTTTGATGAATGTTTGCAATGTGTTTTTATTATTTGGATTTAATTCACAAATAAAGAGTAATTATCAATATGTCACAGATGAAAAGCTGCATGTATGGATCAGTATAATATCCATTCTTTGGCTTATGGATGCAGTATGCCCCAGGGAGTTTCACAAATCCACATGGTATCCCCAAGTGCTGGATTTTGGATTTGAGTCTGTGAGTTAACTGTACAAAGTGTAAAAATCCTATGGGTTCGGCAGCCTTCTTATTGGCTAGCAGTCTGAAGAGGTTTGTGTGAGGTCACTTCACCATGTGCAAAGAATAACTTGCTCTTAAGAAATCTGTTCCTCACACTCTACCAGTGGCAATGTGCCTTTCTTTTCGGTTTTGGTTTTCTTTAGGGGCATTGGATTTATGTGCTGCCTCTGTGTCTGTGCATGTGCTGGGGGGTGAAGGAGGAGGAAACATAGCAGAAAGCTAGTGGGAAGACTAGAGGATGAAGAGTAGATAGTGACATTTTTACACCCTTCCCCAAATATCTTTTCATCCTCTTCCACTTCCATTTCCAATATTGGCTTAGTGCTAACAAGACTTGGCAAATCTTGGAAGAGAGGTGCTATTGACTTTTTTAAATGCAAAAATAACATAATGGACTAGACCATAAGTAATAATGACTTTAAATTTTAAAACAAGCTTCACTTGTGGCAAACAGCTTAGGAGAATTCTATGTCTTCTGGTTTCTAGTGGAGGATATAGGTTTCATATTTGAATTTTGGAAAACCTAAGAGAACTCATTTCCTATTTGCTGCATCTATTTTTACTTAGGCCCAGAAGTGCTTCTGTATTAGGTTGCCTATTCAAAGCTGGAATCACCTAGATGAGATCAGAGGTATTTACAATATTGTTAGGTTTTAGGGTCAGGGATGTGTGGACACCATAAATGTGTAGTGGAAAAAGCAGTCCTCAGAGTCAGATAAACTGGCTTTGCAACTGACAACTGAGTAACTCTGGACAAGTCAATTTAATTAACTCTCTCAACATCAGTTATTTTTATTACCTACTGCACAGATTTTTTTTGGAAAGGAAATAATGTAAAAGGCTATATAAATGTGAGCTATCAGAGATGTGCTGGTAAATGTTTAATAACTCTCTCCAGAAAACAAATGGACCCAGAACATACTTTTAAGTTTAATCTGCATTATTAACATTTTTCCATCACTTTCTTAAGTCTAGATAATCAAGAAAATAATAATCAAGCTCTTATTTGTAGAGTTTGCCAGTTTCCAAAGTGTAAATGCTTACAGTGAAACTTTAATAATCAGTTTTGGGGCTAGCTTCTAAACAACTTGGAATATTCCCCAGAGTTCATAAAGAGGAAGAAGAAGGTCATTTGAAGACAGGTTGAATAAAGTAGCAGGATTACCTTCCTTCCACTTGAATTAAGGAAGTGAGAAAGGTTTTTTTTTAATTTTTTAATTTTTTTGGAGGACGAGACAATTCAATGAGTGCTCAGGATGGTGCACTGAAAAGAGCGGGTGCTGAGAATCAAGAGACAAGTTTCAGTGCCAGTGAGCTGTGTGACTTTGGGCAGGTACCTTCATGTCTCTTTGCCTCAGTTTCCTCATTTGTAAAATGAGAAATTTGCACTACCTGACTTCCTAGCTCCCTTCTAGCTCTAATATTTTATGGTTCCAAGAACTGATTAACTAGGTAGGGTGTTGGTGTGTTTTGAGTTTGTTTTCTTTTTCCCCTAAGGGATTTTTTTCCCCTTGCAAGAGCAGTGTCTATGACTATGTAACACAAAAAACATGTAAAAGTCTTTTAGGTCAACAGCCAAGTAAGGCAGACAGGATCCTTGTTGTTAGGATGTACACATCTGTTTACATGTACATTTATGATCTCTGTATACATATCACATGTCTGAGTATTTATGCACCTGCATTCTGTTGAAGGAGATGCACAAGCATACATTCATACATATTTTTGTGTGTATGTGTGTTTATATATAACATATATACAGTATGTGTGTATATATATAAATATATGTCTGTGTGTATGAGAAACAGATGCACTGTAGGCAGATAAAGCAGATAAATATAGATCTGAATAGAAGCCTAAGCATATAAATATAGATGTTATATAGTGAAAGCAGGGAGATCAGCACCATTTTATTATTAGTTGTATTCAGTGTAATAAAAGAGTTGAAAATCAGTGGCTGACATTGAAATGACTGACTGAATGACACTGTCAGATTTCAGAAGACACAGTGTAAGGTAAGAAAAATAGCCTCTCTTTCAAGTTTGAGGAGCAATTAGTAGGAAGATTTGTTACTTTTAATTATTTACTTAATGAAAGTTTTTAGGTGCTGGGTTTTGCTATGTATTTAGAGTACAAAGTCTCACCTTAACTAAAAATGCTGTGAATGGGGAGCAGGGGAGAAGTTAGGTGCCCACCTTAGCTCTTGGGTAGTCTGTGTTGTCCTGCCTTGAAAAGAAGGCATTTTGCCTGAACTCTCTGTCTCTCTTCATAGGCAGTGATTATCAACTTTCTCTTACTTCTGGGAATGGACAGATGTGCTAGTGTCAGCCTGCATTATTTTTCACAAGTCCTTCACAAGTCTTTAGGTAAACACCCTAGGAAAAGAAGTTTGTAAGCACGAGGCAAAAGTCACCATTGTTACATTAGCGTAGAAGGGATGCTTGCTCTTGTGTTTGCTGAGTGTGTTCTGTGAGAGTGTCTATCGGTCTTCCATCTGTTACTCTCATGTCACGTCTGCTTTTGCCAGTCAAAATAGCTTTCTTTCTTTCTTCCTTTCTTTCTTTTAGTGGTTATTTTTAGCCACAGAGGGGAAGGGCATAACCTACTTTTGGGGGTAATATTTTTTTTTAATGTTCCAGTATCTATTTTAGCAATAGGTAAGAACACTGAAGAAACAAGGAGCCACTGTGTTGTCCCCCGCCCCCTACCATTTAAAGCAAATTCTTTTGCTTCTTTAGCTTTTCCATAAGAATATCTGAAAAGATTAAAATTCCTGGAAACCTCATGGAAATTGTGAAAATTATCAGAGAGTTCCTTTTACTTTTGCCTAGTGCCACAAGTATGATTAACAAACATTCTAGGCTTTTTGAGGTTCTCTCCTCTTCCTCTCCCCAACCTACTGGTAATCATTCTGGGTCCAGGAAGAAGAAGGGAAGGTGACAAGACTAAGTTACATCCACTTAGGAGCTCATGCCCTATCTTAGCTCAAATCCTGAGACCAGTCCATTTAGCTAGGGCTCTGCTTTGAAGCTGCTCACTAAACTGATTTTAACATAATCAAAGAAACAGCAAAAGAACAAAAACCACCTTATTTGCCTTTGTTCCCATGGACTTGATAAAAAGTTATAAAATAAAACAGAGTACAAATACAATAAACACATGATTTTTTATATTAATGTTGTAAAAATTGCTCTCAAAGACTGTTCTTCTGGGTATTATTATAGAACAGAATTTCCCTTTTCTAAATACTGTTAAAGGAGCATGAAGAAATCTATTAAGTTGGTAAACTGTATATATTGTTTTAGAGACTCTCAAAAATGATGTTATTCACCTAATAAGCTCCTATGTCTCAAACAAGTAGTTATTTACTATAGAAAATAGTATATATACATGCAAAACCTTCTTTAAAGTAAAATTAGACTATTTTAAAAATGATCATTTGCCCAATTAACACAGTAGAACTTCATCTCACACACAGCTTTCCACTTTTAAAACTCTGGCCTATTTAGCTTTTGATAAAAGCATTTTAAGATTATTATCTGAAATAAGTTCATATATTCAAAACCTTCATTTTCTGCTTTTTTGATTTTCTTCCTTCCCAGCTTAATGTTTAGCTTTTGCCAAATATTCCACAGCCACCAGCAGAAATATCTCTCTCTCTCTCTCCCTCTCTCTCTCTCTCTCTCTCTCTCTCTCTCTCTCTCTCTCTCTCACACACACACACACACACACACACACACACACACACACACACTTTTACATACATACACAAAGACAGATTATAAATTTAACATTCCATTACTACTCATCTGGCTGTATAGACATTGTATTTTCTAACTTTTTATCTAGTATAAATTGTCCTGCTCTTTAAAAGATTGTTATACACACATAGATATCTGGTCTGATTTAAAGGTTCCTGAGAGATTATGAGTTTCCTTACTAAGGACAAAGAGCATTCACTTGTTTCCAAATATGCATTTGTTAAGCTAAAACTATTGTTAGATTGTAACAAGCCATCCTGAGTCAAGTACTTTAAGGGAGTAGAGCTAGCTAGGCTTGCTGAACTTTATCTCCTCAGGAGTCAGTTACTGTTACCACAGATACTTAGGGCATCAGGAGCTCTTATCTGTCGGGTTGGAGATAATGGAGTTACCTAGGCTACTACTGCTACTCCTGGCAGGTTTTCTTACCCAGCAACTTTAATCTGTAATTGGGAATCCCCATTGTAATGTAGGGAGTATTAGTGGGTAGAATATGGAACCCCAACTGGAGATACGTAGAAATTTTTCCTTCCATTTTAGACCTCTGCCACCCACACTGATGTGGCTAGAGTAGAAAAGGGTTAAGGAAACCTTGGGAAATTTCTTCTTCCCCACATCAGAGTTTTAATATTTTATTAAGAAGTGTGTGACAAACAAGTGAGTTTGGATGTATTATGGAAGCTCTTTTCACTACTCTGAAGTGAAGGGAAACACTTATCCATGGGAGTTACAGTAACTCTCTCCTAGTGACAGAGTATCTATCCATTTGTTGCCCTGAGCAAGTTACCTTATTCACCAAGTTAAGACCCTGAATTTCCTAATATGGGTGCTTTCATTATGGTCCCTGTGAATCGAGTCCATTGATAAGCACTTACATCTTATTCTTTCTGAGTATTGGAGAAGGGTGATATTAAATGAACATAGAAAGTACTAAATGGTTTTTGAAGGATTTTTTTGAAGAGGTGGGGAGAAAACAATTCTCAATCTAAGATACTTGGGGATGTATTTAAGCTTAAATCTGATTGTTATAGCTCAACTATAAACCCCCAAAGAGTGGGGTTTGTAATGGAAATGCTGACACAACTTTAATTACAGTGAGTCTGGCAGCAGTGGCCATAATACCAAGGGACATCTTTCCCATGTCCAAGTTCCCTTGTAATCTCCTCAGACTTCATTTTGTATCTAACTGCCAATCTTGTTGGAATTCATTTTGGTGTTAACTATTTTGGAAATGAGAGAAACAGGCCAGTGCTATTAATCCATATCACCACCCCAAATTTCTCTCAGTTTTTTGATGCCAGCAGTACCAAAATAGTGGCAGCTGGGAAATATCTTTAAAATGGAAGGGTGTGAAGGGCGTTAAGTGAGGGTCATGTGCTTCACTGGGAAGAAAATTAGATTCAAAATCAGGAGACTCAGGTGCTAGTCCTAGCTCTGCCACTAACATCCAGTGACCTTGGGAAAGTCATTGTATTTCTCTAAGCCTTGATTTTCCCATGCCCACAATGGAGTAAGTGGGAACTGATCCTTCTAATTCTATAAGAAAAGCCTGGTTTTCTCCCCTTCCCATTTAAAAGACTTTTAAGCTTTCTGCCCCCAGATTTTAGTGAATCTATCTGTTAACAACAGAAATGGAAATATTTACTACCATAACATCATGCATTTATCTTTCATATCTGTATTTGTAGATTACGATTTGTTTTTTTTTTTTAATTTATCAACTAAATAATTACTCAAAAAACCCTTGAAACAGCCAGTCAGGGTTTTGGTTTTTGTTTCTTGGAGGAGGAGAAAAAAAGTACAAATTAGAGTAATAGATATGTAGAAGAGTTTGCAATTTAGAATTTAGGAGGCAACAGAAAATGGGTAAAAGTTAAAAGGTAGGATTAAATGATAATGAAGTCTCTCTCGGGGAAATGGAAGAAGGAAGGAAAAATTGTGTCTGAAGTTGTGACAGCTTTAAGAGTACTGTGCCAGATAAATGAAAATCCAAACTTAAAGCTTCAGATAAGTTTGGCAGTTGTTTATTTGCTTTATAAAAGGGTATCTTACTTTCCAAAAGATTTCACCTCTGGCTTTCATTAAATCACCTCCCTTCCCTGAAAGATCCTATTGTTAAAACTTTGATGTACACTAAAATCCTCCTCTGATTCTTATGATGAATTTTTCAGCCACAGCAACTCACAGACATAAGTTCTTTCTTCCTAGTAGATCATAAGTTCCCTGAAGGCAAAGACTATTTCTCGTTTTTTTTTCTCTATATCCCCAGCATCCAGCATCCAGAAGGTACTTAAGAAATATTTGTCAGTTTAATTCAATTGATTTAGTAAGGGAATTAGTAATACACTTAGTAAGACTTGTGATCTCCATCAGTGGTATGAGCCTACACTGGCAAAGTCATAGCTCTTGAAAATGAGATATTTATACTAAACTTTTAAAGAAGATATGTTGTATAAAACAAGGTGCATCTGTTTGTTTCATGCCAATAGCTGCAAGACAGCCACATTTATTTGACTACCTTAGTTAGTTAAAGCTTCAAAAAAAATTTTTTTAACCCAAATGCATTTAGCCTAGGTAAGGTAGTAAAGGAACAATTCCATTTTTCAAAGGCAATATCACTCTCACAGGTATACCCTGATCTCAATAACATACAAACCTTAGGGCTTTCTAGTTCCAACCTGTTTGCCAGTGATGCTTTCCTTAACCAACTAGATGTCTTTAACAGTCCAAGTTTTTTTTTTTTAAATGAATACGTCTTTTAAAAAAACCCACCAGCAACCATGCATTCTTGGTTTCTTTTCTATCAACCTTAATTTGTATAACCAAATCTAAACCCATCACGTGTTGCCCTTCAATAGCAACAGCAAAACCCAACTTTTTTTGTCCTTTTAATCAATGTTCACATTCTTTTAAGCATTTTTATAAGATGAGCTACACTGATATCTCATTACTTCTTCTACAGAAGTTGTCCATGGAAATTAAAATGCACACCTTCAGAAGAGGGAAAGAACAATCAGCAAAACTGGCCAATACATTGGGGAAAAAACTGAAAATACATGTGAGGTTCCATACTTCTGGGACTTCCTCCCATCTTTGTAAAGGAGTGGGGAAAGATGTCTTCTCATCTCTTTTTGGGGTCATGCTTTTTTGTAGTTTTGCAGCAGTCACTTTATGATTGTTTCATAGTGGTTGCTCTTTCCATATATGTTGTTTTAGGCATCATAGATATTCTCTTCTTAGTTCTGCTTATTTCATTCTGCATCAGCTAATGTAAGTCTTCTGTGTTTCTCTGTATTTATCATATTTCATGCTTTTCAACTCATCCATTCCTAAAGAGGATCCTCAGAGTTGTTCCTCTAGATCTTTTTATACTTCACAAATATCAGTGTAACTCTAAGGCTGTCTATCTGTTATTCCTTTTTTTTTTGCCATGACTGACATACTTTTCCTCGATAATATAGTAAAAATATGACTAATATTAGTCAATGACATTTATATAGTATTTTAAATTTTGCAAAGCACCTTGTGTTATTTCATATTTTAATATTACCCCTGTAATATTATTATACCCACATTGTAGAAGAGAAAACAGGTTCAGAGAAGTTGTGATTTAGCCATGGTCACCTGCCTGATAAATACTGCTTTTGATACATACATTATTCTTGGAAATATGCTTCCCTCTTCACTCTTCTTCCAACATTCTTTTCTTTCCAAATTAGCTGCCCTGGAATTGATAATCACCTCCAGATAGATTACTTCTAATTCCAATCTCTAAGAAAATGGGGAAGGTTTTTGTTTTCTTAACCACATATCATATGTTTTCTTAACCATATTATAGTCATCATCAGTAGTTACTTGTTTATAGACAGACAAACTGAAATTCCTCCCAGACTTACTTTTTTTATGACTGCTGATAACAGTACCATGGACTCCATCAATTCCTCTTCCTTAGGCTAGACAGAGTTGTGGTGTAGAAGGAAAATCCTGACTTCCTAGAGAATAGTTTCACAATGACTACCATTAAGCCCAAGACTTTATGCTTATCCCTATTAAATTTCTTCCTATTAAATAAACATCATGCTTGATTTGCCCAGCCAGCCTCCCTCGCACCATCTTTGGTACAACTTCCCAAAGTCCTGACTCCTTTCTTTGTGTCAGTAGCCTCTGCTGGCGTTCTCTTCCAGCTCTGTGTGTCTTCTGCACTTTTCTTCTGGAACCAGGATCTCCTTTAAGTCTCTCCTAGACTTAATGAACTAAAAGTCACCCAGAGATTTCATTCTATGCCTTTTCTTGTCTTTCAGATTCACTCGAAAGCCTTATTTATGATTCATGAAGGACCCACTGGGGACTGCTCCATTTTTATAGTTTAATGCCTCCTCATTGTCCCCTTTTCTGTGATTAGGTCCATGAAATAACAACTTTGTTACATAGGCGTAAGCCTTTGAAAATAGTTCAGACTCAAAGAAATGATGCTAGTAGTTGGAATTTTCAAGTATTGATGAGAGACAATATGGGATAGTGGCTAGGAGTTGACCTTGATAGAGGAAGCTCTGGGTTCAAATGATGCCTCTGGAAAGGTCTTTACCTATGATCCTAGGCAGATCACTTAACCCAGACAAGAGGCAACAAATTAACCCACAATTAACTCAAGAAACTCTAAAACTATAAAATGTATAACATGTGCCAATCTGTATTGGTGGTAGGAGTTTTCTCATTGGAAATTCTCTATATAAATGAAATCACAAGTTTAGTTTAAAAAAAAGTTTAGTGGGGGTGAGACTTTCACACCTCAACTCATAGAGGATTGCCCATATCACTTAAGGCAATTTTAGGTAGTGTTCTTTGTGCTCGGTCATGTTCCCTTCCATGTTTTGTCCATTCTTCTTTCTTTCTTCCACTTCTTTCTCTTACATTTTTTTCTCTAATTCATTTTTTTCTCCTTGCCCTCCTTTCCTTATTTGTTTTGCTTTCAGCATTTCACTGATCTACAGTATCAGTTCTCGTATCCGTTCATGGCAGTCACTGCTAAAATAGCTTCTGGCTCCAGTTTCTTCACTTGGGTGAGAAATGTAGAGATTCTTCATATATCTTTTGTTTGTCCTCCCTCTTTGTCCTGTTGAAATTATCATTTTGTTGTATAATATTCCTCCCTTTTCTTTCCATTCCAGTTACCACTGCTCCCAATTCAAGCTCTCCTTCCATCTTACCTGAAAACTTGCTGGTTTCCTATCCTATAGTCTTCAACCTTCATAATGTCCTAAAGCCCATCTCTGACCCTGTTACTCCCTGGCTCTAAAACCTTCAGGGAGTCCCCATTGCCTACGGAATAAAGGCTAAACATTTTTAGTGTAAGACCTAGCACATAGTAACTACTTGCTAAATGCTTGTTGATTGATTGGTGAGCATGGCATTGAATTCCTTCTACAATCTGGCCTATTTCTGGCCACATCTCCTACAAAACCTCTTCATTAATCCTGCATTGTAAGTGAAACTAAACTTCTCGTTGTCCTCAAAACATGTCCCGACTTTTCCTGATTCTGAACCTTTGTTCATATGGCCCTATCTACCTAGAATGCCATCCCTCTCACCTTTGTTGACTGAAATTGTATGCATGCTTCATAGCTCAGGCCATGTTCCATTTGCTTCACAAAACCTTTCTGATCTCCCCTTCCACCCCCAACTACCTCTCCTCTTGCAGCCCCTACCAGTTATAAGTAATTTTTCTCTTTTCTATCCTACATAATGTAATTCTTTAGGTTTTATATAACTTAGATTTATTGATAGATTGCTAAAAACAGGAAGGAATCTTAGAATACATCTAGCCCAACTCCCTTATTTTACAACCATCCTCACCATCTGAAGTCCTTAGGGTTGAAGTGACTAGCCCCAAATTGCAGAGAAAATTAATGGCAAAGCTGGGACTTGTCCCCTGATCTTCTGATTCTAAGACCAGTTCCTCTTTCCACTCTACCATAATCTTATCACAAATTACAAATGTTAGTGCCTATCTTGTTCTCCAAGTACAGAATAATTTTTTTTTAAGGATTGTGACAGGGCCATCTTCTTTTATACCTCTCACAGTGCTGAATACTTAGCAGTTGTTTAGTAAACTTTTGTCGAACCAATGAACGCATGGAAGCTTATTCTGCTACAGACCCATAGGCCTTGGACAATAACTTGAAGGCTTTCTGATAGAAGTGATGATGCATCAAGCACAAAAAGCTATTTTCCATTGGGGGCAAAATCCCAGTTTGACAGCAGAAGTTTACACTGTGCTCTATTCTAAAGAACAAACAAACAAACAAAGAACTAATACCTTTCCTTTGCCATGCTGGATGCAAAATGGAACCTTTGAATAATAGCCATATCAGAATTAAACAATGGCTATTAAATGTTTACATGCACATGGAACTTAATATACACCATGTTAAAACATGGAGACCTCAGTTGTCATTTGTAATCATGGCAGTAGCTATTCACTAGCTTAGGAATCCTTCCAGTTTTGTCCATTTCTCCTTTTCATAAACAGGTCCTGGACTATACCCTTTGTAACTATGTAGAAGAGAAAGAGTAATGCCAACCTTGTCAAGATTTCTAAATGCTTCCTTCTTAAAATTTATGACAAATTGGGTGAAATGGAACATATTTTCTTTCTGCAAAACTGATGGCCTTAACTCTTTCTGTGTGGTGTGTGTGTGTGTGTGCGCGCACGCGCACACACATCCATTAAAATGATGCCCTGAGACTGAGTTTCCCAGTTGAAAGAACTTGATACAAATTCACAAATGTACAAAGAGAGATGGGGCACATGTCAATGACTTACTTGTTAGTGAAATTGGTTTCAAATTATTGACACCTTAGTAAGTTAAAATAAAATCACCAGCCACAAATCCTCATTGGTGATCAAGTTGAAATATTGGAGTAAATGGTACAAATATGCTCCCCTAAAATCTTACCTGTTACCAAAAATCAGAACCAGAAGGAATGAGTGAACATATTTTACCCAGCATTAGAGTTGTGTCTATAAATGATTTCTTTTCTTTCTCCTCTCTGTCTGTTTCTCCCTTTCTCCTTTTCCTCCCTACCCCTCCCTCTCCTTTCTTTTTAGTGCTCTGAATTCATTATATGGCATAGTGTAAATCAATAGTAAACGCTAACCGCCCACTCTGTACTCAGTTACGCAACATCACATACCCAGTACACAGAGACAAAAAGGGAAAAAGCACACACAGCCTTTACATTCAAAAGCTCTTGCATAATTTTACTTTTCTACAGCCAAAAAAAAAAGGAAATAACAGATGGAGAAACTTACAGTTTTTTTTTCCCTTTTCTCAGACTTTTGAGAAGGGAGTCAGTTAACATCCATGGCCATTTGTAGTTGCCCTAGGCTGCAGCTTAACATCCCATAATTATCAGTGTCTTAACTTATTTTAAAATAGGACTTTGTGACCCTCCCCGTTATGATGCATTTTCTAGGTAACATAAGACTAAAATTATTCTAAGGTATTTAAGGCTGACTTGGTTTTTATTTGTTTTATGAAAAATTAACAATATTTAAACTATGAAATGAATTTTAAAATATAGTGAGGGCGGCTGGGTGTTTTTTTTTTTTGTTTTCTTTTTTTGTCTTTACTTGAAATGTATCCTGATGGAATATCTGTGTAAAAAGCCAGTTATATAAATGTATTCCTCTTACTTTTATTTTGGGGGCCATATAACAATCTAATGTTCTTTTTCATGACAAAGTACATTCAAACCAAGAACACTTAATGAAAGAGAAAATGTCTCTTACAATACAGCACAGATATATTTTATTCAATCTTTCAATTGACTTCACCCCTAAACAATGGTTCTATTTAAGATCCTGTAGCTTCTGTAATACTCATTGAGAATTTTCCTGTCACACTGTACTATACTCATGCTTACTTTTGGATTCTACACGTTGTGCCCCTCTTTAAACTTCAAATGGACAATAAAAATCCTCTCCTCCCCTTCTTTGCTTCTCTGATGTAGCCCACCCCCACCCCCACCCTGACTCACACTTCCCATTTCTCACTGTAGTAACTCCCTTTACAATTCAAATGGAAACAATGAAATTTGTATGCTGTTCTGGACCCATGTTTATCTGCCTTTCTTTCCTGTTATAATATTTCGTTTCAGTTAACTGACTGACATCCACAGGGACCTAAGAAATTTGTCTGATAAGGGAGTTCTTTAAAAAAAAGTTTCTGCCTGTCAGATGGATAGAAAATGAGAAAGACCATATCCACAGAAACTATGTTACATCTGCTGAAAGATATAAAGATCCAAGTTGAGTGGGGTTTTTTAATGGGTTAGCAAAAGGAAGGAAAGAAGGAGACCGTGACAAAGAGATGAGTTGGATCACTCAAATTGCAGGAAATATTAAGGTATCTCATCTTTTTGTATTTGGGGGTCCATTTCATCCTCTTATGCCAACCTTTTCTTCCTCACTTTATTTTACATTTTATTTTATTTTATTTTATTTTATTTGTGAGACCATGTTTCCCTTCACCCAGGCTGGAAGTGTACTGGTCCCTCATGGGCCCTATCCAAATAATTATATGCACAGAAACTTTGATATACTCTTTTTTTTTCCCCATTTGGGTCAGTTTCCCCCTCCTTTGGCAGCCTCCTGACCTCTGCTTCCAGGGGCTTTTAATACTAGTGCCTGATTTAGTGCAAGCAGTTAATTTGTTTTATCTCACTGAAACTCAGAACTCCCAGGCTCAAGCAATCCACTGGCCTTGGCCCCCCAGAAGCAGGACTATGGGCATACACCACTACATCCAAGTCTCCTTCATTTTAAAACCTAAGAAGTTAGTTGTATAGTTTCACTGTGAAAGTTTTAGGTTAACCTTTTATTCCTTGATATTTCAGTCAGAGGGTAGATCTATGATCTCACTGATGCAGTCATTCCCTTTATCTTCCTGTAAGATTCTTGTCAGTGCTCTTTTACGGACCCTCCTCAGAGGATCCACTTACTATGATGGAGGCCTTCTTCTAGGTCTTGTTAAATTCTGTGGGTACCAACCCAGCACTCAAGTTGATCTCCTGTCCTTCATCCTCATGATATTTTTTTTGTACGTGTCAGGCAATTTTACATTCCTTTTGCTTTTTCTGTGGAATCTGAAGTTTAAAGAAAGCAATTTTATTTTAGGATCTCATTTCATGCTGAAAACAGGATAAATGTGGTTTTATTTTCAACTATATGATGCTGAGGCGAATCCAGAGGAGTTTGGACCTACTCTTAGACAAGCCATCGTCTAGAAAGTGATGAAAGACTTTGGTGCCATTGATTTTTACGCACTGAAGATGTCAAAAGAACATATTCTTAACATATTTAGAACCAAGTAATCAAATAAAAGCATCAGATAGCATTTAATGAATGCAGTATCTTCTAGCTGTTTGTTGTCATCTTGTTGTTGTTAGTTTGGGTGGTAATGTTTTAGTCTCTTGGTAACAGAATATTTAAGGGCCAGATAAATTTGTTTTTTGGAAAATTATTGAAACTTGGTCAGAGTAATCCAGTGCTACCTAGGGCATTCTGTCCTCAAACACATGCACACACGTGCACGCGCGCACACACACACACACACACACACACATATGTATATGTATTTAAATATTCCCCCTTCAGTTATTATAATGAAGTGTTCCAGAACATGGGGGTGGGGGGAAGGAGAGAATTTGTGACAGCTTAGTGCAAACATACACATGATTATGCACATATGTATAAGATATTGGAAATATTTTTTTCAGTTGTAGCAAATTAATGTTCTACAACCAAATATACACACACATTTATACAGACATACACATAGTTGGTACTCATTTTACTTATCCTTAGATACCCTAGAGTCTTATATTCTCCTTCAATCATATAACCCCAGAGGAGTCCTGCAGTTAAATTATCTGCTCTAATTTTAATATGTTTGTATTGCAAAGAAGATTTAAGAATATTTAGTGGACAGTGGGCAGTGTTTCTCTCTCTCCCTCTCTCTTTCTCCCCTTTCTTCTCTCTCCCCTCCCCTTCTCTCTTTTTCTCTCTCTTTCTTCCTCCCTCCCTCCCTCATGTTTGTGCACATCCATAATTTCATTAATATAGAAAACTCCTAGTGTAAAAGCTTCCTCTGTGAATGCAGATCAGTGACTGTTCTGCCACTTATAGTCTTAGCAACTTGCAGGGGTGGGGCTGGGGGGTAACTGGCAAGGGGAGATAATTTGCTCAGTTTAACAGCCACTGTTCTTCAGTGAGCTTAAATTCATGTCTCCCTGTCCCAGACCTTCCGAGGCCAACTCTGCCCATTACACGTGTCATGCTACCTCTCGAAATTTCTTTTAAGTGTCAGAAAGATTGGAAACAGCTGTTTAGATGATAATTTTTTAAAAGAATTTAACCATTTTCTTCTGTCCTATTCTGTAACATGTTTCTTTTTCATTGGTTAGTTCTCCTGCATATTCCAATCCCTGTTTATGAGCTCAGTTGCCTTTTTAACTTCCATTTGTGGCCAACCCATCACTTTTAGCTTTCATTTTCTGTTGCAAAAGCAGCTCTGGGAACGTCAGGCAGCTTCCAGTTTAGCTTTTGTAATGGCAAAAGATAACTAGCTGCAATAGAAATGGCTAGAGGGCCACAGATTAGCGTTGCCAGGGCAAGAAAGATATTAGGGACAGTTTTAATCAGTTTGTCTTTTCCCCTGAGGCCTTCACAACTCTTAACAGTCCAGTTGTTTGGGTACTGCTGGAAGCCAAAGGAGATACTTGCAATGCTACCATCAGTACCAAAGTTACTGATTTGCCTTTTAAAGGGGCACTCGTTTAGTGGCTGGTGAGGGACCTTCTGTGTGTCGCTTTAATACAGAAGAGGGAAGAGAAGCAAGCTCCAGTACAAGGAGAGACTGTGCTGAGGCAGGATGATGTAGAAGGGAGATCTCTGGATGGCCCAGTAATTTCCCAGAACGCTTCCGTAGAGTAGACACATTGTCTCATCTTATTCCTAGTAGTTGATGTTGCTGTGCCTCCCTATTTGTACTGTGCCAAAGGTAACACAGTTAGGAAAATTATTTCCCATCTTCCCTTTTAGCCATCATTTAGCAGTCAGTACTGTGGAGACTTAATTTTGCTTTTTGTTTGTTTGTTTTGTTGATTTTTTTAAACATAATTCCCACTTAAAACATAAAACTAAGAAGCTGCTTCAGTGGAAATTTCATGTGGAAAACTATGAGTTTCATAGTACTCCTGGTCTAAAAATATACTCTTGTCTTTTGCCTCAAAGCTCCTTTTATTGTATTGCTCCATTATTATACTTCAAGGTATCCTTTGTCCTTGGGTCTCCTAGAGAAGGGTATTCCAGTACTCTCTGAGGGGATCCCCACTTCTCGTTAATGGCTAGCATTTATATAGGTTTACAAAGAGCTTTACATGTGCTATCTCATTTTATCCTCACAACAACCCTGTGAGGTAGGTTCTATTGTCATCCTTGTGTTTTAGATGAAGAAACTGTGGCAGAGGTTAATGACCAGGGTCACACAGCTAGCAAATGTTGGGAGCAGGATTTGAATTCGGGTCTTCCTGACTCCATATCAAGTGCTCTATCTACTATGCCACCTAGCTGCTTACTACTAGCTGTACAGAAGAATGCACTTTTCATAGCAGACATCACTTTTATATCACCAATTTGTGATGTCTCATGAAAACCTACCTATGGCTTCTTGGTAAAGAAACAAGAAAGAATAACTTCTACCTAATAGACCTCTGCTTGTTAGGCAAGCAAAATTTTTATTCAGATTATGATATTTAGGGATTTTGTTTCTCCACCAAAGGAGCTTTTTAAATGTTAATTTGGGGGTTATTTTGTTGCTCTGTGACTGCATAAAAGGTCTTGGTTTTAAAAGGTTTCAGTTCCCTTGTTCTGCTTTTCTTATATTTAGTTGGAATATAATACTATACATTCATTTATCCTCGCGGAGGCATATAACACCAGTAACTCACAACTTGTGAAACCAGGGGTAAATAATCCATAGCTTGTTCTGCTGCGATTGCCATAATATTTATGTCGAGAGCACAAGTAACAAACAACCAACAACAAAAAGAAAACCAGTTTGTTTTTATTTATAAAATGTTTAATCAAAAGTACAGTAAAGTTCAAATGGAGCTGCAAATCCTGGTGGTTCACAATGGTTTGATTTATTTTTTTAAATAGACCATGGATAATTAACCATAAAACAAAACTTTCTCAACTCAAGTTACAGGGAATTGCATAGAGGGATAGCAAGGCGTTCACAACTGGTTGCAACTGGTTACAGTTTTTAAAGTTAAACATAGAGGCAGCTAAAGGAGCCAAGTCATTTCTGCGTCCCCAGCTGTGTTTTCCCTTCCAGGCGGAAGCAACCTTTGCTTGCTGTAGCACAGCCACAGTCAGTGTCCCAAACTGGGAAATAAAAGTATGACTTTCATTCTTGCCATTTTAACCCTGACTTGTTAAAGTTAATACTTGCATGACACTTATCAAAGCATTTTTCATTTCAGGGTGCTTCAACAACATTAACTGATTTTTCTTCACAACATCACTCTGTGGTAAGTAACTTTTATTGTGCCCATCTAAGAGATTAAAGTATTGAGTCTAACTGAGATCAAATGCATTTCCCTGATCCTCGGTAAAAATTAGGCTATGAGCCTGTATTAAGACCAGCACTTAAAGAACTGAATTTGAATATGTCTGGATTTTTTCATTATCCTATCTGTTAATATACTGTTAGTATACTGCAGCTTGAGGGGTAGAGGGGAAGACATTTACTCTCCAAAGAATGGTGCTTTAATTTTGGAGTATTACCCCATATTTCATAAGAACAACATTCTGAAATGCCTCAGTCTAGAATGGAAGAGATTTTTTAAGCTTTGACTGAATTTCCATACCTATATGTGTGTGCACAGGTGTAAAATGTATGCATACACTTTCCCCCAGGGCCAGAGGAGCTTTGTCATTGGCCACGAATAAATATAGTTATCCCTTCTACATTGTGACTTTCCCCATCATGGTTTCAATATATCTTGCGAATTGGCATAATAAATTGAATGGGAATTTTTGGGGAGTTTTGTGGAAGCTGCAGATGACACTCAAAGGCTAGTAGATGACACAGAAAAAGTTTAAAACTAAGAAATGCATAAAATGTACATATAGCATTGTATAATATCAGTATATTTTATCTTTTAATACTGTAAGTATACCCAGATTTTACAATGAAGTACTGTAAACACCCCATAAATAAAAAAGAAAAAATTCAGACTTCTCTTGGTGCAAAGGGAGGGCCAAAAATTTTTATGGGGATTTTCCAGATCCCAGGGGTGCTGAGCCCCTAACCTCTGCAGTATAGAAGGGGTAATTGTAAATAAAAGAGGTTAAAAATGGATTTTCAGTGCGTTCGAATGTTACCTGATCACTCTTTTGTTCATTTGAGATATATATCTTCTTTTTGTTAAAGGATCTTAAAACCCATTGCTTTGTTCTTCCTTCCCTTCCCTTCAGTGGACCTATGACTTCCTTAGTATAGAAAGCTCTCAGGGAGGATTGTCCTTCTACAAAGCAGATGAACAATTAACTATTCCACAATTTATGGTAAGAGAGTTGCCTGGGGCACTGTGAGATTGAGTGGCTGGCCTTGGGTCTAAACATGTCTTGGAGGAAGAGCCTAAAGGAGTATTGAATTGAATTAATTGAAACTAGGAACACACAAAAATGAAAGGGGGAAACGCCCTTAGGTACCTGAATGATGAGGTCTTTATATATATGAGACAGGGGCAACTAGATGACACAGTGAATAGAGCTCTGGGCCTGGAGACCTGAGTTCAAATCTGCTCTCAGACACTTATTAGCTGTGTGATCTTGGGCAAGTCATTTAAACCTGTTTGCCTCATTTTCCTCATCTGTACATTGAGCTAGAGAATGGTAAATCACGAGTCATGAAGAGTCAGACATGACTGAACGACATAGGTGAAGCAACCAAACCTCCATTTAAGACTTGCTTTGATTCTAGGCAAGTCACTCAATCTCACAGTGCCCCCAGGCAACTCTCAACCCTGGCAACATATGTACATATGCACACACATATGTATATACATACACATGCACACACATATCTACTATTTCATATATGTATGTATGTATGTGTATATTGAGAGAGAGTTGGAGATTGAAGTGTTTGGTCACAACTAAACACAGATTTAGGAGGTGGGTGGGACAAGATTTATATAGCATTTCTCGAATATTTTGTTCTCAGGACTCCTTTACACTCTTAAATTAAGGATCTTTCCCCAAACTGTTTGTGGGAGCTATATCTGTCTGTTTTTACTATATTAGAAATTAAATTATTTTAGTATTATTATGAAAAATTGTTTTGACCTTGCAGATCTTCTGAAAGGGTCTTGGGGACCCATGGACCCCCATGGGTTTCCTTGGCCACATTTTGAGAACCACTGGATTTGTATCTTCATTAGTGGAAGTTTTTAGAAGTTTTGAAGAGTCAGTACTGTAATCTCCAAAGAGTCTAAAAATTGTAATAACCAAGAAGTGTATGTACAGGATCAGGACTGAGGTGTTTTAGCCTAATCTGGTCTTGAAATAGCAGAGTGTGTGACAGGCCAGTCAGTACTGAGATGAACTGGCAGCTCCCAGTAGTAGGGTGATGGGGAGGGGTGGGGAAGCTTGCCTGATATCTCATTGTGCTAATGCCTGACTTCAGGTAATACTGTTTAGTCCTGAAAATCATTTTCATCCAAGACTCACTGATGATCTCCAAGGCCTTTCCAGTTTTAAAATTCTATGAAAATTATATTCTTGACTTCACTTTATATGAATCTATATAAAATGAGGAAAAATAATCTCTTGGAGTAATAAAGATGGACTTATAAAAAGGACTTTGCATATCCATTGCCCGTAATCTCTATTTGTTACTATGTTGCTGTTTCTAATTCTAATTCTAATTCTGTTGCACATCTATCTCTGTCTCTGTATCCATCTCTCCAGTGAAGTTAGCAACCCTTTAGAACTGTAACTTCCCAGCCCCAACCCCTTTCCCCCACCTCATGCTTTAACTTGTTCTGTTGCCCAGAAAAACTCCTATCAGTGTACCAGGAACTCAAGGGACATCCATTATGTGGTGCCTTTAACTTGTCACTCTCTTTGCATTTAAAAATGAGGTGATCATGAAAGGACCCTAATTTCACACCCCCTCTGGCTTGCAAAGTGGCCAGCCCCTCCCATATTTCTCCTCAGTGACAGAAAGCCCTTTATATTTTTGTGAACAGAGAAAATCGTTATTAATATGTCTATTTCCATTCATCTATGTGTCATTTTTTTAGGTATGGATGTTAACCATACAGAGACACAAACTATTTTTTGTGTAGCTACTTTAATAGATTATTGACTCCTAAATGTGAGGGACAGTATCTTATTCACCTCTGAAACTCCCATAGGGGTTTCAAAGAGAAAAGCAAAACATTGCAGATGGTAGGTAATTAATAAACATTTTTTGATTGACTGACTGAAGTCAGTTTTTAGAGTTTAATTATAAAAAGATTCTAGTATGATACAGAGTAAATCAGAGTATTTCTCTACTGAATATATATCTTCTTTACTGTCTAATGGGTGTATTAGTTGGGCAGACCTCACCAATATTTCATAAAGCTCTTAGTCACAGTTAGAAGACAAACGTGTTTTGTTGGTTGGAGAGCTACTTCACAAATGTCCTTGTCTGTTACAGAGTCTCCTTCCAACCTATTCAAAATTTACGTGGTAATTTGTAAAGTTGATCATAATATCAGAATGACTATCAGTATCATCATTAATTTATTCCATGAATGGTAATATGTTCAAAGCCAGTTTTAACGTATTTACTAAATTTGAATACAAAGATACATATCTCCTTCCCCATGGGTGATTGCAGTCTAGTTATAGTCAATCCAAGAAGATAAGTATGACAAATGATTCATATTCATTTTTAAAATGTGTCCATTATGCAAATTGCTTTATTAATTTAAGTCTCACTTGGACTTTAGAGCTAGATAGGGTCATAAGTACAACTTGAGGCAGCCAAGTAGAATAGTAGATAGGGTGCTTCGACTTGAGGTCTGGAAAACCTAAATTCAAATCCTGCCTCCAGAACGTATTGGCTGAGTGACTCTAGGCAAGTCACTTACCCTCTCTCAGCTTCATTTTCCTCAGGAATAAAATGTTACTAGTAATTAGGTAGCTTATAAGAAAGATTGGGGCAGATCTGAGTATGATGTGACTTCAAAAAATAAAAACCTTAAAGAATAGCTAAAAGAGTGATTATCTTATACACATGAGGTGCAAGAGGAAGAACCAATACAAAGCAATTAGATAGGGGAGGAGGGGCATTAGTTCTGGAAAGCTACTTTCATAGAGAATGGGTTTAAAATACATATATGTGTAGAAGAGTATAAATGTCTTCTAAATTTAAAAAAGAAACAAAACTCTAAGGGGATGGGGAGGGGGAGAGGATAAAGGAGAGATCTTTAGAGGGGAGGATGAGGAAATAGGTTAAAAGGGGGTTATAGAAGGGTGTTTAGATTTAGGGGAATGGGAGGGAGGGATTGCTGTAGTGGGGTTAGGTTAAGTAATAGGAAGGCAAGGTAGTGGGTAGAAGTAAAGTAGAGCAGTTAGGAGAAATAGGAAAAAAGATAGGCACAAACATAAAAACAAGATTAGGAGTAGAATCTCTTAGGGAAAGTGTATGTTTACATATGTATGCATGTATATATACGTATACGTATATGTATAAGTATATATCAAAACCTATACATAAATATATCCGTGCTCAATTGTAGCCTTGGGATGGTAGGTAGGGGGGAAGAAAAGGGGAAAAAAAGAATAAAGTAAAAAGTGTACAGCAGAGAACAAAAGAAAACCTACAAAGAAGCAAAGTAAAGATGGACAGCTTTCAATTTAACCTACAGTATTTAATGTGTAGGCTTTCTTGAAATTATAAGTTATTGCTATATATTTTGAATCCTTTCGTATGTTCTGCTGTGTACATGACATGTTTTTTCACTTATTTTATACTTAAGTTTATAATGTTTCTTTTTCTTTTCTTATTATGTATTTAAGTTTTAGTATTTGTCTAAAATAAAACAATTTAAAAAAGAAATATAAAAAGGTAAAAAAAAATGTAAAAATAAGACAATCTACTCTCAAGATCACATGAGGGAGATGATACATATTGATGGTTTAAAAAATATGGGAATGATAATAATAGTAAATACCTCCAGGAGCTTTTACAAGGATCAAATGAGATAATATATATAGCATTTTTTAAGCCTTAAAGTGCTATATAAATGTTAGGTATTATCATTAAAGAGAAACAGTGCTTTGGATTTAGTAGAAACCTTAATAGTACCATGATTGATTGATTGATTTAGAGTGGTTGGATGTAATAGGATAGTGAAAGTGGAAACAGGATGAGATTGAAGGGGAATTAAGCCACCTACTAGGTGCCAGGAAATGTGATAAGCACTTTACAAATATCTCATTTGTTCCTTACAACAACAATATACAGTTGAGGAAACTGAAGCAAATAGAGGTTCCCCAGGGTCACAAGAGTAGTGAGTGTCCTTGGTCACATTTGAACTCAGGTCTTCTTGACTCCTGGCCCCAAATAGCTCTCTATTTACTGCACCACCTGGGAAGACCTCACATCAAGTTTTGCCTTTGTCACATACTGGCTATAGGATTGTGGACAAGCCACAACCTCTCAGTGCCCCTAAGTAACTTCCTAAAACACTAAGGTTTTAGATGAATTGCTGATCTACACAGGGGTAAGGTATTTCATCATACCAATGAAAACACTGATCTGGACCAAAAACAAAACAATGGAAGGAGGCAAAATGTAGTGAGTGCATCAAGAGAGGTATAAACATAATGTTATGGGAGTTCAAAGGAAGGAGAAATTCCTTTGGTTTCCCCTGTGTCCTCAGCCCTATTTCAGGAACACCTGATCATTTCTTCACTTAAGTTAGGTCCTAAACAGCCAGCATTGGAGCAGCAGGAATTTCTGTGGGCCTTATCATTTTTGTAGAAAATTAGGAGCTTCTACCAAGATCCCATTTGCCACTTTCAGTAGTTATTTCCAGGTCTTTAGGGAACTCACATTCAAGCTGCAGTTGGAAGGAAGAATTTTCTTATAAAGCCCTGGGTATTCGTGATGTATTAAGGAAAATGTCTCCCCTCCTCTTTCTTTCTCCCTTATTACTCCCACCTCTTAGATGTGGCATGGTATAAAGGTACCACCAAGTACTTCTTTATTTCTTATGAAAACTTATAATACTTACGTCTGCATTGTACTAATCTGCATTTGGTAATTTTCATAAAACTTGTCTATATTTTTCACGATTAAAAATTGAGGTCTAAACTGCCACTTGTACAAATGGTTAGAATTAAATTTATTATGAGCATGGCTGTAGAACCAGAGGATTCAGAAAGAATTAGTGAAATTTTCTTTCTTCATCATGTTTGTAAGATTGCTCTCTCACTTTACCCAAATCCTAGTTGTAGCAGTAATTCAAAGTGGGGAGCAGGGTTCCAGAGAAGCTTGAAATCCTATACTGTAGCAGAAATAGATACAATGACAAGCCTAGTACCTTTCCCTTCCCTGATCCTCATCTTTCCCAGCCAGTGTCACTTAGCTGTCACCTTCAAGCTTAGATCCATCCCAGGCCCTGGTACCACTCTGGTCCCTAGGCAAGGTAAGATAGCATGAGCTATAGCCCTGTAGCTCTTTAGTATTGTTTCTGACCATGACTTTGTATTTTGTTTCAAGCAACTAAACTTTCTCTATTTTCTCCCCTTCAAGACATATTTTATATCCCAGTTCCAGAAAATGAATCTTTGTCTTTTTTTCCTATCCCCAAGTTTCATTCTTGATCTCCTTCTTCCTAGTAACCTAGTCTTTAATAATGAGGATCTTATTTACTCTTACCAGTCCTTCAGCCCTGAAGTCCTACCCTAATACCTGGATACTTTTTGTCAAACCTCCCTGAATACTGGGGGGCTCTTGCCTACCTGGGCCTTTACCTATTTTCTGCCACAAGACTACCTGGACAGTGAGGCCACACTCTTGGTGCCCACCATTGTATCTTCCTAATGCCTACTGGCTTGCCTGCCTAGATCTCCACATGTTTGCCTGCTGCCATGTTTCTCTAATATCCCACCTCCTGTTCAGACTCCTTCCTATAACATGCCTTGTTCAGATTTTCTCTAATTTCTTACCCCATCCCAGCAAGTCTTTCTAGTCTCTACTGTTCTAGCCTTTCGGGTTTGATCTATCTTACTGAAAGTTAACAGGGGTGGGAGAAAAGGAGTGAATAAAAAGGAGCTAGGGGCAGGGGAATGCTCTTAGAAAAAGAGTGGTCACTAGGGCTGCTTTGTTTGCTCTTCATTTGTTGCTCTCACTATCCTCTGTAGATAGAGCAGTGCCTTTTAAGCTATAGGAAGTTACCTGAGACTATTTTCCTACTTCTATAATGGATAATGTAGATCATCCTTGTTTATAAGGAACTTTGAGATCCTCAGATGAGCAATATTGAATGCAATTTATATTCTTCATAAAGAAACAGTAGATATGATCACATACTGTTTAGTTGCCCTTAAGTTCCAGGTCTGTGACTGTTCAGAATCAATGGAATGTCCAACAGGTATACCCTTTATTCAATCAGAAATTCAGTATGTGAGTAACCATGTAACATACTGTATCAGTATAAACTGAATTTATGTGTTACAAAGGTCTATTTAATCTAAGGAGCACATTTTCCATTGGCCTTGAAAGTGAGTAGCTAGAATATTGATGTGCCCAACCCTTGGGAAAAAAAAGCTTCTCTCCCTCACTAAATCTCTAGAAAAATATGATAGTTTACAATGTGGACACACACAAAATATTTTCAACCAAAGCTGGTAGAGCAATGCACATGAAAAAAAAAGTAATAACATAAGCAATAAAATATCCCAAGCAAACAAAAAGCATCTATAGAGTTTGCTAGACTAGATGGTGTAAACAATTTGAACCTTTTTCTTTTTGTTCCTTGTATTTTTAATCTTCGGAGCATTCTTGTTTCTCCTTATCCATCCTTGATCTGACATGACTATCATTAAACTGTCAGCAGAAGGCCAGTATTTTTATTGGAGGAAGGAGGGTGTGTACAAAGAAGAGGGATTCATGAGGAAGAAATAGAGATGAAAAATTCTGCAATTCTCTGTCCCTTGTGAAACTCTAAAGCTTAAACCCATAATGTACATTATTGCTATTTAAGAACAATTAACATTTTCTCATTATCTTAAATCCTTGATTTTAGTAATATATCAAGTGAAATAAAAACAACAGAAAAAATCTTTCCCTTTTTATTCCCTATCCTTTTTTTATCCTGCTTTTCCTATTAGGCAACATTACTGTTTATCTTGTATACATTTACGGTGTCAATCTCTGTTTCAAGAGAAATATAGATTTTTGCTTATGTTTTATGCATTACACCCAGGTGAAATGTTGATGTACAGCAATAATAATTAACAGGGCTATTCATTCTTTGGTTTATTATGTTTTCCCTTGGACTGGATCCCCATGTGATCTCTGAAGATTATCTAATTTTGTTACAATAATGACCCTAGTCTCAGGGCCATAGAAGAGACTTCTTTAGCCTGGAGTAACATCTTCCTCCCACATACTACCTTATTAGGTTAAACATAATCGCCCTAAAGTCAGGTGACCATTGGATCATTGTTGAAAAAGCTTGACTCTAAGGGTCAAATGAGGAAGGAATGAGTTTCTCTGCTGAATTGACCTAGAAACCTTTTCATGCCATATTCTTTATTACACAACTTCAAGAGGGCAAAAAAATATAGCCAACATGCCAAACTACCACATCCAAATCTCATCTGATAAGGGAGACAGAGTGTCTGGTTCAATCACACAGGAGGCTGTTTGCCTACAACATGGCATTGAGATAGGCCTTATAATGGGGAACACTCTATTACCCAACCAATACCCCTTAGCAGAATAGCATATGCTTTCCAGAAGGCAAACTTTGACACTTATGAAACTAATCGCTTAGTTATTGCTAAAATACTTTTCTTATAAGCCCATAAAGTAGGTAAAACAAATATTTCCTGGTTACAGAAGAGAAACTGAGACTTTAGTCACATAGCTAATCAGAGGTGGAGCTTAACCTTGAACCTAGTTTTTCTGAGTCTAGTGCTTTTTCTGTTCTAGTGTTATAGGGTCACACACACTCCTATAGTAAATGTGAGGATAACCTCTATCAGTAAGTTGAACTTTAACTTAATGTATATGTGTTAATGATGGTCACTTTATTGTATATCTGGGACACATGTCAGAGAGGATAATGTGGGGATTCTTGGTTGGAGGACATACACCTAGCCAGCCACATTACCTGAATCAATCCTAGTGATATATGTTGCAGCCAAGTCTCCCTTAAAATTTGGCATCTTGTAGTCAAGATGATATATACATTTGAATGGACTGTTCTGCAGTATACATGAAAGTAGGTTGAGTACCAGGGCAAGAAAGTGGGAAAAGGCTATGAATGAAGGTACATGATCTTTGGAGGAGAAATCTACCCTTTGTCATTCACATGGTGTCAGCAGAAAATTACTCAAGGAAAATGAAAGGGAAAACAGGGCTCAGGGGTGATAGATGAGAATGGAAAACTTTCTGTTTAGGATCTGTCATATTGCAACACAATATCACAGCAAGGATCAATAGGGACTTGGTTTTGATTGACATTGCCCTCCCGCCCCACAACAATCCCCCACCCCCACACATGGGCACACACACATTGGAAGCCTTTGCAAGCCATTTATATTGTATTGGTTTGAATCAAATATTACATTACCTGGTTCCATTTTTTTAATGGCCATTCTGCAGATCAGAATAATGTAGCTCTAGTATGAGTTCTTCCCCAATTTTGTAGACTTTACAAATAGCTTTTAGTCATTCAGTTAACAAGCATTTATTAAGTGCTTACTATGTGCCAAGCACCATGGTTTACAATACAAGCAGAAAGAAACACAGTCCCTGCCCTTGAGGTACTTACATTCTAATGGAGAAAGATAGTACATAAAAGGAAGTGAAATGGCAATGTTAAAAATGAAATTTTACTCTTTAAAATGTATTCTTATTTGTCTCCAGCGAGTTAACTGGTTAATCATGTCACTGTTTACTTTTTACTTGTACATATTGCAAATAAAATAAGAAAGAGGAAAGCCTGCGGTTATAAAACTATTTGGAGGAGTTAATTACAATGCCAAGACTGTATTTTCTCCAACTTTTCCTGTCCCGTAAAGTTTGATTACACCAGAATCTGCACGCTAGGAAGTACATTTTAGTTTCCCAGGGAGAAAAAATGGAAGAGAAAAACAAATCCAGTCCTATGAAGTGATCTCAGGCAAGCTGGTATAACTACCAATGTTAGCAGTTAATGGTGCCCTACTCCTCTCCTCATAGAAAGGGTTAGATTCTAGAACAGGGAAGAATTGGACAATCCTTGGGAAACTGAAGCAAGCCCTCGAAAGGTCTGTCTTTGTCTTGGAATATTAGATCTAATTCAGGTTTACTCCACAGAGAACCCTAGGATCAGATTAAGAAATGTAGTGCTTTTAAATATCTAAGGTTCCTTCTAGGTCAGTGAGATCCCACATCCTTCTCTTCCTGTCAGGCCACTTTATTCCCTCCAAAACAGTGGGTGGGACTGGGGTAAGGATATTTGGTTTTTCTATTTTTTCTTTTTCGTTTTTAACCTGCTTGCCGTCACCTAATCCTAGAGAAACCACATGTAATTGGTCTTTTACAGGAAGAGATCTCACTAGTCTTTAGGAAGGAACTCGGGAACTCCAATCGTCAGAGGGTACTGATCCTGCCTTTGTCTTTTTTCATAGTTCAGCCTTTGGCGCCTGTCACCAGCAGTCAAATAAGGACAATTTTACCATTCTCTCTTGCTGCTCTAATTTTTTTTTTCAGCGCCGGTACATGTATTTGTTATTCTTTATAACCCTCTTTGAAGTTGGAAATCCAAGGGGAATCTAAAACCAACCAGATGTTTCTGCTGTTGGAGAGAGAAGACAGCAAGGATTAAGTTTAACTAAAACTTGGTCCTAGAAAAAAAATTAATTACAGCTAGAAATCATCTTCAGATGCATTTAATTATTAGATATTTTTCTTTTGTTTATCAACAAGTCATAGGTGATACACCACTTATCAGTTTACCCTAGAGAAAATATACAAGTTATCCAAACAAATAGTATTGGCAGTTTTTTTGGCATATTTGCCTTATGGAGTTTTAGTCTTATTACACTACTGCATATTTCCCTCCCACGCTCTTACAGTACAAGTCCTTTTTTTTTTTTTTTTTTTTTTTGGTTGTTGGAGGATCACTACTATGTCACGTTGAGCTTGGAGGCCAATCATGCAGATGGATCCAGAGAGTGAAGTCAGTGTAGCCGGAGGTTAGGGAGGGAAGAGAGGGGAGATGGCCAAAGTGCTCCAAACTTGCAGTTCAGAAATTTTATCACTCTTCACTAGTGATGCTTAAGGCAAAACTCGGGAAATACAGGTATTGAACACTATGATGGCCTGCAATGTAGGAAAAAAGAAAGCATTGTTGGCTACCAAAGGTTCTGACATTGCTGAAAACATTGGTTAGGAGTAGAGAGCAGGAAAACAACTCAGATTATGAAAACACATAATGAGAAAGAGTTACCTATGAGGCAAAACTTTCTGTGATCGTTTTGGATAGATCCCTGGAGGCCTTTGACCCCTGTGCCAAGGCTGAGTGAGGGAAAAACTTTCTGTCCATAGAGTCTCATTCAGGTGAACTGAAAGAGCACGGACCCTATAGACTTTTTAGCCCTGAAGAACTAAGAAAAAGGCCTTTGGGGAGCTTTGCTTTCCAATTAAAGTTAAAGGATTAATTGATTTTTTTCTCCTTAATACTTTCTTCTCAACCTATTTTTCCTATCACTTATAAATCTGAGTGTACTGATTTTTTCATATAGAAAAGTAAATGCTGGGGAATCCCTGGGAACTTATTTGGCCACCCTTTGCTCAAGGGGTTAAATTTTTGGGAGATTGTCTTTCACCTCACAGGGACTGGACACTTGCCACTTGAAGTTTCTGTCACTCCGCCCAGTCTTATTTTTAAACAGAAAATCTGAGTCCTCAATAATTATATTAAGCTTCCTAAGCAGCACATATCAATTGCATATACCATTTTAAGCACTTTTCAGTCCTTCGGAAAAGAAAGGAGAGAGAGACAGAGAGACAGAGAGAGACAGAAAGAGAGACAGAGAGACAGAGAGAGACAGAAAGAGAGACAGAGAGAAATCACTCAGCAGCTGATTCACTTATTTTAAGCAGCTTTCGCCATTTTAAAATATAAAAAATTCAGGCCCTGGAACATTGGGTGATTTGAATGTTCTGTAAGGAATTGAGAGAAGATAAAAAAAAAAATTAATGACATGTTCTACATTCAGGGACCTGAGTTTCCAATTTAATCCTGAGGAAAACAGGTTGAAATAAGGGAGTGTTGGACCCAAACAGTGTCTCTTCTTCCTTTTCATTTATTTATTTTTTTGTCAAAGCAGATGGTATGAAAAGCATTTATATTGGTCTTGTTGCTGACAGAGCTTAACTTAATAATCCAGGACTTGGAACTGGGTGTTTCAATAAAGGAAACACTGTTTGAGAGATTTTCCATTCAAAACAGCATCAAAAGTTTTTAATTAACAGCATCACAAATTAATGTCCTGAATGTAGGCCTTGGTTCCTACATACCCTGTTACTAGAGGACAGGCCATAAGAGAGCCTCATTGTTTATGTCTGTATTTTATAATGTATTTTTGTTTATTTATTGAATCAAACTCCCAGCTGTACATTGCACTGCAGAAATACAAGAGTGAAACCTGGGGAGGGTGGTGGTTCATTCCAGCAGTTTTATTTTGTTCAGTGGTGATTGGCCTGCGTTCTTTGTAATTGTAATTGCTTACAAAGTTAGAAATTAGTAACTCTTTGCCAGTCCCTGAAATTTTTGAAGTCATGAGGCTTGATATAGTATCAAGCATGGGGTAGCCATAACAGTTGACAAAGAATATCAAGCTATGGGCTCCCTTAATCCTCTGGCTTCAACCCAAACGATTCATACTTCTCTAACTTCCCTTATGCATTGAACAATGATTTTGTTTGGTGACCATTCCTTACAAGTAGATGGTGTCACATCCAGGATATTGTAACCATATTTCAGATCTTCAAATCAGGGATGAAAGGGCAGAGAAAGATTGGAGCCAGAGGGTGCAGATGAACTTGAGAAAGAAGAGTAAGTAGAGTAGAGAGAGAGAAAGGAAAGAGCAAAAGGGGGAAAATGACATCAACTTGGAAAGTGGTCCCTAAGGGAGTACTGTGGTTCCTTGGTCTTTAGTGCTTTTATGAATTATGTAGAATAAGGTATAGATGACATGCTTATCGATTTTGCAGATGACACAACTGAGAGATACCTAAAACCCTGGAGTTGGGATTTGAAATGGCATTAACACATTAGAACTTTGGATTAAATTAGGTAAGATTGAAGCAAATAGCGATAAATGCACATATAGTCTTACTCTTGAATGGTCAAATTCACAAATTCAGGATGGAGGAGGAGAGTAGAAATTTAGATAGCAGTTTGTCTGAAGAAGATCTAGGAGTTTTAGCGAAATGAAAACTCAATAGGAGTTAATAATGTGATATTATCATCAAGAAAACTAACGCAATCTTTGACTCCACTGAGAGGAATGAGGTCTCGGAATAGGAAGGGAATACCTTGCTATAGCATTGCCCTGTTCAGCCCACAGATGAACTATTGTGTTTAGTTCTGGAAGGACATTGAGAAGTCTGGAAAGTATCCAGAGGAAGGAAACTAGAATAGTAAAGGGCCAAGAAATCATGCCATAGGAAGATGAGTTGAAGGAACAGTGGATGTCCAGCCTGAAGAATAAATGGCATTGCCAGGACATGATAGTTTCCTGCAGATCCTGGAAGGTCTGTCAAGCAATCAAGGGACTATCCTATTGTATTTGGTTCCATAGGTAGTGACAGTGAGAGAAAATGGCAAAGGAGCAAATTTACATTTGGTGTTGGGGGAAAAATTTCCTAACAATTAGAGCTCTCCATAAGTGAAATTGGCTGCCTTGAGAGGTAGTATGTTCTTCTTCATTAAAGATCTTCAATCAAAGACTAGATGACTGAGTTATATTGTAAAGGGGAATCTTTTTCAGCTGTGGGCTAGAGGGGACAACCTCTGAGGTCCCTTGCATTCCATTTCTAAAAATTACCTTATGTTTCTGTGAAAATAGTAGAAGAAAAAGAATGCTAAGGAAAGGGTAGACAAGGGAGAGGGAAAGAAAAGGCCAGGATGAGAACAAGAGAGAAAGGAAAGGAAAGTAAGAAAGGTAAGTTTGTGATGGTGACAAATAGTGAACAGTACAAATAGTTGGTCCTGTTATTAGAGTTAGTGATCCAGGATTTGAATTAACAAAAAGCATGGTTAGTCTTGCAGTGGGTTGCACTGAAGATTATTATGGCTGCAAATGTCTCTTTGAAATTGTCCAGTTATTGTTCTCTCAAGCAAATGTTCATATCTGTTATCTCCTGTCTAACTGGAAGGTAGAAACCTAGATTATCCTCTTTTATGTGATAAAACAGTAGCCTTCCCATGCAACATGCATGGAGAGGGGCCCTCATGTTGCCCATCTGCTGGGCTACACATTGTCTGATCCCTTCCAAGAGAACAGGTGTGACTGGTTGAACCCTGTGTGTTGTGTCCCCATGACTTGAGAACCAAGAAAGGATTTCTGCATCTTCCTCAATGGTGAGTTCTTCGGCACTGTTCCCCCTTCTCCCTTCCTAGACATGACCCATGGAATGGCCTCTGCTACAGAGGAAAAAGAGGAATCACTTACTAATCAGCAGGCATTTATTAATCACCCACAAGACATACACAGACAAATTGAAAGAATATTTATCCTCAAGGAGTTTATGGTTTATTGTAGGAAATAAAGATGTAAATATATAGATAAATTTAAAATAGATACAAAATATATGTAAAGGCAGTTGGAAGAAGATCCCCCAGAGGGGGATCTGGAAGACCTTTGAAAGATGCTAGGCATTCTAAAGGCAGAGGTGAGGAGGGAATATACTGCAGGCCTATGAAAAGGTACAAAGATAGGAGGTGGGCTGCTATGTAGAAATATTAGAAGGTGAATTTAGTTGGATCATAGAGAGTATCGCAGGGAGTAACATGTAATTAAGCTAAATAACTATATTGAGGTCAGTTTATGAATTTAGGAATGTCAAACAGAATTTGGTGTGATGGGGAGGTGCTATCAGACTTGAGCTTTAGGAAAATTACTCTGGTAGTTGTGTAGAAAGGGGAATGGAGAGAGAATTGAGGCAGAATGTTCTGTCAGGAGGTTATTGCAATGAAAGGTGATCAGAACCTGGACTATGGTGGTGGGAATTAGGGTTCTGGCTGTGTGAATGAGGAGAAGGGGAAAGATGTGAAATTTTGTGGGGATAGACACAAGAGGATTTGGAAACATTGGATATGTAGCATGAGAGAGAGTGAGAAGTCACAGATGATACAAAGATTGCAAACTTCAAATACTGGAAAGATGAAGGTGCCCTCAACAAAACTAGGAAATTTCAGAAGAGGGGTGCATCTGTAAACAAAGATAAAGAGTTCTATTGTGCATGTGGAGTTTAAGATTCCTGTAGGACATCCATTTCAAAACATCCAATGGCTAGTTGGTGATACAGGATTAGAACTCAGGAGAGAGGCTAGGGCTAGTTGCCTATATTTGGGAATCATATGTGTGGAGGTAATAAATAAATCCATTGGGTCACCAAGAAATAGTGTGCAGAGAGAGGAGAAGGCCAAAGATGATGATCCAGCAAAGGAAAGGTCAGATAGGGAGAAGGAAATTAAAAGAGTGCAGTGTCATGAAAAAGAGGCAGGAGATTCTAGGAGGAGAAGGTGGCCAACAGTGTAAAATGTCCCAGAGAAGTCAAGAAGGATGAGAACTGAGAAAAAGGTCATCAGATGTGGAGATTAAGCAATCTTTGTTAACTTTGGGGAGAGCGGATTAAGTTGAGTGATGAGGTCAGAAAGCAGACCACAAAGGGTTGAGCAGTGAGAGAAGAAGAAATGGAGACAACAGAATATAGACATTTTTCCTAGGAGTTTGGCTAAAAAAGGGAGGAGGGATAATGGGATGAAACCTTGAGGGTATGTTAGAGTCTAGGGAGAGGTTTTTAAGAGTGGGAGAGACATGGGTGAATGAGGAGGATTGTTACTAACTGCAATAAACTTTTAAAATGTTCATGGCGAGTTTAAATTCTTGACAACCCCCCCCCCACACACACAGCCCCAAACAGATAATTTAGTAAGCTCTTCCATATCCTTTGTTGAAACAAAAACAAACCAATCCCTAGACCCCCTCCAATGCAGGGGTGACTTGGGTAGGGTTAACTGTAGCAGGAATTGTTGGTAAATGCAGTGTTTGTGGAACCTCAGAGGTCTTGATAACTTTCTATAAAGATAATTTGTTTATTTTGGAAATACTGTAACTTAGCCTGGCTCCACATCCTTTCTCCCTTGTCTCACTGCCTTAGTCTGTCCTAAATATGGGTGTGTATGAGCATGCACACGTCCTATCTTACACACACACACACACACACACACACACACACACACACACACGTGCATACATACACAAACACACACTTTTGAATATCTGTTAGTAGACACAAATTCATAATTTCAGCAGAAGAGATAAATAACAAGCCTGTATATGATGCAAATGGAGGTATGTTACAAGATTTTGTTTTATAAACCAAAGCTTAAGTGAAAACCTTTTCCGTTCTCATTTCCTGGGAAGGAGTGGGACTTCCTATCTCAGTTTTGGGTGACTTCTTGCAGGAGATAAGATCCAGTCTGGGAGAGAAACTGAAGAAATGATTTGAAACCTTAGGCCATCACAGGTCTGTGTGGATTTGGGGGATAAATCATACTACTTATATTCTTTCCCATTCAGATTAAAATGAGCAGCAGTCAAAGAGAAGAAGACAGGAGTATAATATCCAAGCTCAGGGTATGGAATGAGTGAAGAGACAGCCCTGTCTGTTTTGCCTCAATGATTGTGAAATCTTTAGAAGTTGACTTTAGGTATATAAGCAACTCAGGCCTTTTTTTTTTTTAATCATCTGCTAGAATTTCTCACTTATCTACTGCCTACTGCCTAGTCCTCCAAGCTAATGAGTTTCTCTCCTCACCCCCATTTTTCAGTCTAGGCAAGGGTTCCTTGTTTATTGTTTCTCAGGAATAGTTCTGGCTACCTATGAAACTCCACATCTGAAAGTTTTGGTTTTAATAACAGTGAATCATAATTATAACTAACATTTATATAGCACTTTATAGTTTATCTGGGTTATCTGAATTTATCCTTGCTAGGACCCTTGGAGGTACCTGCTAGGTCCCCATTTTACGGACAAGGAAACTGAGGCTTAGCAAGGTTTAGTGATTTGCCCAGGGTCACACCATAAATGTCTGAGGCCAGGTTCATACCCAGGTCTTCCTGACTCCAAGTCCAGCTCTTTATTCACTGTGCCACTGAGATGCTGGAGTCTTCTCTATTGCCATGACTGGCATGAGGCCAGCCAATGAGTATCTTTTTCTTTTTGTTCTGTTTCAGTTTTATCTTAAGCTTCATGCCCTATAAGTTCAAGTTATAACCAGGAATCTACCCTTGACTTTATTTTTTCTCCACACTTTCTCCCTTGGCATTTTCATCTACTTGCATGGTTTTATTTTCCACCTCTATGCAAATGATTCCCAAATCAATATACCCAGCCTCATTTTTTGGTGTGTGCCTGAGATCCAGTCATTCATGTCCAGCTGTAGAATAGAAATTGTCACTTGGCAACTCAAATCCAATACATGCAAAAATAATTCTTCATCTTCCCCATTAAAGCTATTACTTCCTCCATTGTCTTTATTTCTTCCTAGTATTACTGTTCTCAAACTCATCCAACCTCAGAGTTTGACTTAGAATCTTCCATTTGATTCACCTACTTCCCTCACATTCATTCTCCTCTAGCTCTATTAATTCTACCTTGGAAATATCAAGTCACCCATACCTGAAAGTCAACAAGCATTCATTAATTGCTTAGGGAATAAAAATACAAGGAAAAAGAAGGCACTCTTGCCCTGAAGGAGTTTACATTCTAACAGAGGAACACAACACATAAAAGGAAGCTGAAAAGCCAGAGGAAGCTGGGAAGGGGGAAGGAGGTAGAAGGCATCTGCAGGGGCACAGTAGAGAAAATCCAGAGTCAGGAATGGAGCCCAAGGAGGAATGAAGTCATAGCAAGATTGGATGCTTTCCTTTAAAAAGACAGAAACAAAAACAAACAATAAACCCCTCTCCTTCCTCACTCCTGTCTTTAAGCTTCCTTCAAAGTACAGTTTAGTTGCCACCTCTTATAAGCATCCTCTCCTGATCCCCTTAGTTATCAGTGCTCTATATTCCTTTGTTTCTCTAAATTATTACTTTATTTTGAATCTATATTTTGTTTATCTGTGTACATGCTATTCCCCTGCAACTCAACTCTTCCTTTATATCTGAAATCCCTAGCATGATTCATGGCACATAGCATAACAAATATTTTTGAAATGAATTGAATTAAATACCTTTTCCATTCATCAACTTCTTTCCATTCACACTAACACTACCATAGTTTAGACTTATAATTTCTCACTTGACAATTAGAATAGCCCATATCTGATCTCTGTCCTCAGTCTCTCCACCTTCCAAAACATCCTTCACTCAGAGATGACAAAATAACCTTCTTTATGAACACATCCCATGTCATTCACCTACTCAAAAATCTTCAATGACTCCCTATTACCTATTAGAAATAGTGTATAGTGCTTGTACAAAATTAGACTGCCATTTAAGCCATTCCACAATCTGGCTCCAACTGATCTTTCTGGCCTTATTTCATTCTGTTCCACTTCATGTGATTTAAATTGCAGTTAACTAGGACTACTTCTTCACAATGTCATCCAGCCCTCTTTCTCCTCTGTGCAGCCACACTGGGTAACCTCAGTGCTTTAGATGGTTGACTTCACCATCTACTCTTTCTTGCTTTCAATTTCAGCTCAGATCCACCTCCTTCATTAAGCCTTTCTTATTCCCTCCAGCAAAAAGTAATCACTTCAGATTAGAGTGCTTTAGATCTTACCTTTGCTTTATTGCATTCTACATTGCAACATAATTGTGTGCATGTTTTATTTTAGCATAAGCTCCTTGAAAGCTGTATTACTTTTTATTTTTTGTCTCTGGTCAGTGCCTATGAAAAAGCTTTGTTAATACTGTAGTAGATATGCGATACGTGTTAATTGAATTGAATAAAATGGGTAATTTTAAAAAAAAATATAAAAGTTAGGAGTCTCCATCAGATCCTTAACTAGGAATTCTTGCACCTGCAGCAAGGTAGGGGTAAGAGAATGGCAGGGAATGAGTTAGGGTGAGACCATAAGGCCCACCATAGGAAAGGAAAATGGAAGGTACAGGCCCAGGAGAAATTCACCTGGGGCATGGGAAGGCCTTGGGCTCTTGCCTTGGAGGTGCACTGGCCTTCTTTGTACTGCTGGTAACTTTTCTATGAGCTTCTGATTAGGTGGCGGGTCATTCTGGAGGTCAGCCCAGTCAACAGAAAATCTGCCCTATGCCCCACCCTCCTTTATCCCAGCAGATGACCCCTCCACCTCACTTCTTCAACCCATCAAAGACAACAACATATGGCAATTGTCTTTCTTGATCCTTGAATAAAGCAAAATATTCAGGTGCTCGGCCAGCTGTCCTGGAAGAGAGGCCCAGTTGTGGTGGGCATGGACTAAGGAGCAACTAAAGAGGTAGGTCTCTCGGCTCCTAGAATCAAGATTCTTTTGACTATTTCTTCCAGGTTGTTATTCCTTTCTAGAAATCTCCTCCTCTACTTGATTTGAATGTTGGGACTTGGTTTTTGGACCAAAAGTCTGTGCCTTGCCTAGGATTTGCTAGGAGCTAAGGCAGGAATGCTTTTTAATGATGCTGTTTTCTTCACCTTAGGTTGCTCCCCTAGGTGGCCTAGCTGATAAGGTGAATGGGGTTGTAACCTTTGGAATAGAATCTTTAGAGAAATTAAATGAAATGGAGATGTCAATGGCTATTGTAGGAAGTTTGCTGAGGCTTTGTCTCCCAAAAGCTTTGCTATGAGATTTATGTGTAGATAGGAATGTATTAGTAAAATTAGCTGTTAGAAAAGGAGGGGAAAAAATAATCTTGAGTATTCAGAGGAAAAGAAATTAGGACTAAGCAAGAGGAAGCCTCATTTACATTAGTTATTTGGGAAAAAGGACAGTTTTTGGTGGTCTCACTATTTTTAGATCAAATGCCAAGAGCTAAATTGTTGATGTCCGAGGAAGTGATACCCTTCTAAATTTGGGGAAATTTAGTCCTGGGGAAAAGCCTCACTTGCTTTGCCCTAGTTACATCTCTGACCTCTATGCTTTTGATCATGCTGTCTCCTACGCCCGTATTTCCTTCTTTCCATCTATAAAGACACTCCTCAAGACCTTTTCCTTTTAAGAGGCCTTACCTGACCATTTCGATTCACAATAGCCTCACCTTTCTATAAACTCCTTTTCCATTTCTGAAATATAGTACATAATATGACATTTGATTGGGTTTTTTTGATTGCTTTGTATGTATGTATCTCATTTGCCCTACTAAATTGGAAGCCTCTAGACTCTAGAGTTTATGCCACATGTTTTTGTAATCCACAACAAATGTGAGAACATATGCTTGAAAAGGTTTAAGAAAAATAATAATAGGGAACCATAGGTTTCTAGGGGTGCTCCAGACACCAAAATACCTACACGGCGGGTCCTGCTGAAAGAATGCGACTCAAGCCTTCTCAGCCAAGGGAAAAGACAAAGTTTATTAAGGACTCACCATAATGGGTTGTCTTAAGGAATCCCACCCTTTGTGATGCCTGCTTTCACAAGCGGGCCAGATTCAGTCTACTGAGCTAGATTGAATGAAGCTAGATCTTGCTGAAGCTCCTTCATGGAGGCAAGATGGAGATTATATACACAAAGATTGTAGGAGGGATTGAGAGGTGGTCTGGGGTGACTAGAGGAGGGCTTTAGGGAGGGTCCTGAGGAGGACTCTAAGGAGGACAAGATGAGGTCAGAGTCCAGGAACCAAGAGAATAGGATTAAGGGTGGGAAGTAGCTGAAGGCATGGATATTGATAGTATCAAGGGTGGGAAGTAGCTGGACAATAAAGGGCAAGGCTAGGTAGAGATTTAGGCCTAATAATAATGTAGGGCTTATGGCCTTAGGGGAAGGCCAGATCTAGTTGGAAGATTCAAGAAGAATTCAAGGGGGTTCCCAGAGACTGTGCCCTCATAATGCTGATGCCATCTCCAAGGTTCTTTAGGTCTTCATACACAGCTTTGTAAGACAGTAACACTAGATCTAACAAAAAATCCCAGTTCAGCCCACTAGTGACAAGAAATTCAGTCAAAAAGGATACCATATATAATTTGACATGACAAGCCATCTCCTTCTATGTAGTCTTACAATCTTGGTTAAATAGATGCTACATTCTGTCATATACTCCTGGATCTTGCCTTGGGGTGTCCTGTGATACCCACTGCGGTGTTAAGAGGGCTGCCACTCTGGATTCCCTTGGGGAACCCTGTGGTCTGCACAGCCTTCTTAAGAGGACATTACTTGGGGCTTCCTCTCGGGAGCCTTGTGATCTTATTGCCGTGCTAAGGGGCCATCACTTGGGTCCTCCTAGGGTCTGACCCCTAGGAGGCCCTGTGATCCCCACAGATTAAGGGGAGGCTACCACTTGGTCTTCCCCTGGGAGTCCTGTGGTCTGTACAGCCTTCCGTAGGGATCACAGAGTTCTTCCTCAGGACTTTGGCCCTGCCTAGGAAGTCCAATGATCCCCAAAGCCGCGTGTTCTCACAATTTGGGGAAGTCCAGTGATCCCCAACACCACGTTTCTCACATGTATATTAAGCATTTTATATAATTGAACCAATTTACTGATAGAATTTTAGGAGTTCCCCACTTTATAATCCCTTCCCTTCAATTTTAGTAACCCAATCCACCTCAAAGGTGAATATGAGAGAAACAAAAAGAGCTAGCACAAACTTTGGTTGCGTTAGTAAAAATTTACTTCCCTAAGTTAGGGAGATAAAAGATTTTACTATGTTCTTCACTGGTTTAACCATGTTTATTGAGAAAGATATTGACAAACTGGAATGTGTTCAAAGGAAAGTGATGATGATGATAGTGAGGGTAGGCAAGGAACTCAAAACATGTCTTAAAAGTAACTGTTGAAATACCTAGAAAAATTTAATCTATATAATAACACCAAAAATAGCAATAAATTGCTTGTAGTTGTGTTTGTATAGTTTACAAAATTAAAAATAAGACCCTTTAGAGGGAACATCAAAGTTTTTCAAATATTTAAAAAGAGATTATTCTGTGTCTGCCCAGAGGGCAGAACTATGACCAATACTTGCTATTTTCAGGGAAGTTTTTTGTGGTCCAATATAAGAGAAAATTTCCCATTGAATTGTTGAAAAAGGGAATGGGCTCCCTCCATAGACATGAGTTCTCCATCACTTAGAGTTTTCATGTTGAACCTGAATGATCAGGTATTATAAAATGAACTTGTTCATCAGAAGGGGGTTGGAGTAGATGTCCCTTAGAGTCTCTTTCAACTATGTAGACTCTGTTCTTCTATGAAATGTCACATGTTCTTACACACTGTATATGTGATGATTACTGACTCCATTATTATTTAAAAATTTCACAGAGGTCACATTCTAAATTACATGAGAAACCTCACCTAGAATCTAAAAAATGAGATAATAACTTATTGTTCTGACAATTTAAAGGTAAATAAATTTAAGCAGGTTCTGAGGATGGCTCAAGGCCTGTGTAGGTATTCTTGGGCTTAACAGGCCCTTTAACACAAGTATACCATTTCTCATTTCAGGACAGTATCCTTAACTTTTATAAGAATTATATGTGCACATTAATTTTTTTAATAAGTTAAAAGAAACACTATTCTCAGAGCTATCCCTATATTAAATGATGATGCCAAGGCACCAATGAAAGGAGTTTGTCTTTTATAAGATGTCTTTGTTTGTTGATTTTAGAGTCAATCCAAACATGTGGGAGAATACCACTGAGTTTTGCCAATTTGAAAAGAATAAAAACAAAGAAACTTTTCTTTTTTTTTAACTTCATGCTATTATGTGACTATTACAAAGGGTCGTGCAGGGGGGAAAATTAATTTTTTTTAAGTCAGATTGCCCACCTTTTCTTTAAAATACTTGAAAATCTCTCTCAAGCGTAACAAATGTATATTGTCAAATTGAAGGAGAAATAGCATGCAGATGTCCATTCCCTTTAAAATTGAAGCTTCTTGTGGACAGGGACATTTGTTCAAAGGCTATTAGATAATGAAATTTATTTTTTAAAGGAGGAAGGAGTTAAAAAAAGAATAGGAAGAAATTAGATTTCCAAAAAATAGACATGAAAGAAGATAGTTGAAGTAAAATGTCACATTTCCCAAGAGGCACAAGGGCAGAGAATATGAATAGGCAGTTTTCAAAGGAAAAAATCCAAGCTATCAATAACCATATGAAAATGTGCTCAAAATCACTAATATTTAGAGAAGTAGAAATCAAAGCAATTCTGAAATTCCAACTCACACTCATCAGATTAGCAAAAATAGCAAAAAAGAAAAATGGCAATTGTGACGGCTATGGGAAAACAGGAACATTAATGTTCCATTGGTGGAGCTTTGAATGGAAGCAATTATTCTGGAAAACAATTTGGAACTATGCTCCCAAAGTTGCTAGAATATCTTTTGCCCCAATGACACCACTTAAAGGTCAACAGGAGAGCAAATAAAGAGGAAAGGAGCCAATATGTACAACAAATATATTTCTGTCAATTCTTTTTGTAGTGCCAAAGAACTGGAAACTAATTATGTGCCTATTAGTTAAGAAATGGCTAAGTAAATTATGATATATAAATATAATGGAATATTATTGCTCCTTAAGAAATATGAAAGGAATAGTTTCAGAGAAAACTGGGAAGACTTATATGAACTGATATAGAGTGAGGTGAGCAGAAGCAAGAGAACAATCTTACAATGGCAATTACATCATAAATAAAAACATCTTTGAAAGGCTTGAGAGCTTTGATCAGTGCAACAATGAGCCACAATTCCAGAGGACCAATGATGAACAATGCCGCCCACCTCATTACAAGAGGTAGTGGACCCAAAATGCAGAATGAGGCACATGTTTAAAATGTAGTCAATATGTCTAAATTCATTTTGCTTGACTACACATATTTGTTACTACGGCCTTGGTCCTCTTCCCATTCCTCCTACAAGATGAGAAGAAAACAGGTAAAGAATAAAGTAGCTAAAAAAAAAAAGAAGAAAAGAAGGTTATTGAAACATCTTTTTCTTTTTTTTAAATTTTATTTTTTAATTTATGGAATAAAACAAGCATTTACATAATATAGTATAACAAAAAAAGATGATTGTACATGAAACTACAAATCTACTATGCACTAGTTGCTGTTCCTTTCAAATATATGACAAAATTATTATGTAAATTTCTCTTTTTTCCTTCCCTCCCCACCACCTACCGCTCTAGAGATGGCTACCATTAGACACAAATAGGTATATATATGTAAAATTATTCTATACATACTTTATTTATCAGTTCTTTCTCTGGATGCAGATAGCATTTTTCTTCATATGTCCTTTATAGTTAATTTGGGCATTTATAATAGTCAAAATAACTTATTTGCTCAAAGTCGTTCTTAAAACAATATTGCTGTTACTGCATCTTTTTCTAAAAGCACACAGAAGAAACCAGAAAAAAGACCAGAAAGCAGTGTTGAAAGCTACAGTTTGATTTTGTTATATATTTGGAAAGAAAAATAAGATATATAGCTATATAGATATATTTATATGTGTGTGCATATATGTATATGTCCATAGATATGATCTGTGTTTTATATATAAGCCACATTTTCTGCCCTTATATGTATTGTGGAAATATCTGTTTTATTTGATGTTGGTTAAGTTCCAAATAATACCCCCCCTTTTTTTTTAAAGAAAAGAAAAAAATGTAACATGGCATTGACTCCTCAATGGCTCTAGACCAGAGGGCATCCACTGTATTTTTTTTTAAACAAACAACTGTCTTATTTTTTCTCCTACACACATCCTTATGTCCCTCCAAAGTCTTATTAAGAAATGAAACATAGAAATACATAGATTTAAGAAAGCCATGCTTATCTGTTTGTTTAAAATACATTTCTGGTAATGTCAGTAGAAATAACCAAAAGTCAATTGATTCATCATAATCAAGAAACATTTGTGGGGTACATATTGGACTTGGGGCACTGTGTTACATGCTGGAGACACAAATAGGGAGCAGATACCATTTCTATCCTTGAGAGCTTCCAGGACTCTCCTATGTACAGTACACATTATAACATTTATCAAATGCCAAATGAGTATTAAAGACAATGAGTATCATCCTGATGAAGGGTAAGAGACTAGAAGTTCTGGGCTTTAGTTTGGGCTCTGAATGGGGCGGGGGGGAGGGAATAAGCATTTATAAAGTGCCCCTTTTGTGCCAGGCACTATGCTAAGCACTTTTTTTACACATATTATCTCATTTGATCTTTCCAACAACACTGCAAAGGTTGGTGTTATTATTCCCACTTTACAGTTGAGAAAATTGAGACAAACAAAGGTTAAGTAACTTGCCCAGAATCACCCAGCAAGAAAGTATCTGAAGTAGGATTTGAACTCAGGACTTTATGACTGTAGGCTCAGTGCTCTATCCACTGCATGCGTAGTAGTGTGACTCAAGGTATATTGTTTAACCTACTAAGGGTTCACTTTTTTTTTTTTAATCTGTAAAATGCAGGGTTATACTATATGATCTTTCAGTCCCTTTCCAACTTTACATTCTGTGATTTTTGTTATCATTGTCACTAAAATCAGAGAAAAGCACAGATGTCTTCAGAAGATACATCCTAAGTGGTAACTTTCAAAAAGTCCTTCACATTGTCCATGTTCCATTGTCCAGTCACCCTAACTATAAATACCTTGACAGTGATTGGAATAATAACTAGGATACCTTTCATCTTCTATAATATAAATTGCTGCTGTCAGTACCTGCTTGAATTTTCTGTTTACCAGTGATCCCCCCAAATATGATTTCTATCATAGATGGTAGTCTATAGCTTCTTCCTTCTTCACAGCTTAGGTTGAAACCAGAAATCTGTGTAGGAAAAATAGGTGGATTTGAACCTTCTTCATTTTGGGGTTTGCAATAAGGTCGGAGAGCACTTTACAGATATTCTCATTTTATCCTTTCAAGAACTCTGGGAAGTAGGTGTTACTGTTGTCTTCATTTTATAGATGAGGAAATTGAGACAGAATATCTAAGGTTATATTTGAACTCTGGTCTTCCTGACTGCAGACCTAGCTCTCTCTTCCCTGTGCCACCAGGGTGCCTCATTCCCATATGCGAAGAATTTTCTTTTTAACAAGTCCCTATTTAAATATATAATGCAATAATCTCAAAATAAATGCACCAAACATCATACCAATAAAATAAAGAAGAAAATAAGATCACATACTTTTCACAGCTGTAGGTATGCAGATGATTTTTGATCAAATAAGGAATAGAGGTGATTGCAAAAGACAAAAAAGAAAAATTCATTTACATGAAATTGTAAAGATTTACATGAGCTAATCAATGCAGCCAAAAGTAAGAAGAGAAACTGCCAACTGGAAAAAAATGTATCAAATATTTCTGATAAGGGTCTAATACAAGATATAGGGACTTCACAAATGTTTCTCCAAAAGATTGTAACATATTAACAACCATAAGAAAGATTGCTCCAGATGACTGATAAGAGAAAAAATAGGCTATTCACATTTTTTTCATTTCTCATAGTGCAGCAATATTCCACTGCATTCATATGCCACCATTGGCTTAACCATTCCCCAATTAATGGGCATCGACTTTGTTTCCAGTTCTTTGCCTCTACAAAAAGAGCTGCTTTGAATCTTTTGTTGTATGTGGGACATTTATTCCCAACTTCGACCTCCTTGGGGCAGATGCCAAGCACTGGATCTCTAAGTCAGAGGACACAAACATTTTTTTAGTGTAATTCCAAATAGCTTTCATGAATAGTTGAACCAGTTCGCAGCTCCACCAACAGTAAGTTTGAGTGGCCTTGTCTCCATGAAGCACTCCCCAATACACACAGACACACACACACGCACACAAATTGATTCTCCATATTTGCCAATTGGGGAGGGGATGGAAAGTGTGAAGTGAAACCTCAGATTTGTTTTAACGTGCATTTCTCTTTCTGTCAAAGGCTTGAAGACAAAAATGTGGGAATTGTAAACCAAAGTTCATGTGATGGATGCTCCACATTTGGTTTAGTTCATTAGAGGAAAAGAAATCTACTCAGTGTCTACTGTCTATGTATATAGGAATGGGGTGGGGGAAAGAGGGATGGAGAGTAAGGTAACCTTATCCGTGATGAGAATATGGTAATATTCGTTGACAAGGGAACTACAAGGAGCAATTATCTCAAGCTGTGTCTTTCAGACAATGCTGTCAGTTTTTCCACTTTGATGAGTACAGCTGGGTATGTGGTACAAGGACAAGGGATTCCAATTTGGTTGGAAGACCAAGGCTTTGAGTGTAGTTCTGTCCCTGGATGAAGGAGGGAAAAATCAGGAGAAGGATACTTTTCATCTTAGGTAATAGAAATTGCCACTGTCCATACCTGCTTGAATTTTCTCTTTACCAGTGATCCTCAAAAATATGACATTTATCATAGATGGTAGTTTATAGCTTCTTCCTTCTTCACAACTCAGGTTGAAACCAGAAATCCATGTAGGAAAGATAGGTGGATTTGAAACTTTATCATTTTGGGGTTTCAGGGGGTATTTTTTCTACACAAACCACATCTGACACAATTTGCAATGTCATCAGTCCTATGTCATACCAGCTTCCTTCAAATACAAATCAATTTATAAGGTTTATCACTTTCTCAAAACTGTTATCATCCTTCATTTTCTTTGACTTATCATTGACTGTTCTCTGCTATACTCTTTTACTACTGGGTGGTTTTTCTGAGGTAATGAATACTACGTTTGTATTTTATTATGTTTTGGTAGGCAGCTTGTCTTTCTCACAGGGGCAGTATGAAAATTATCATCAAATTTTGCAGTGTTCTTTGAATTTCATCAATTTGATTATCTGCTGCTTATTCCTCCCACTCCACACCTGTTTTCACTCATTCAGATTTTAGTGAAAAAGTGAACTCTTGAGGTTAGAATTTCTCATGCATGTTTTCAGTTCATAGGTGAAGCCTGAACAAAGCACTTTACATTAAAAATTGCTTTTTTTCCCCTTTCATACATTTCATTCCTTTTCAAAGTACTGAATTACAAACATTATTGTGTGGGATTAGTGTGTATCTTTTCCTTAAGACAGTGTGTACATGTACAAGTGTGTACATGTGTATGTATACTCCAAAATAACTACACTTAAAATCCTTACTGAGTCTTGAAACTAGTTTTCTGTGAAAGGAACTCTTTTGGCTAATTTTCCGAGAAAACGTTTTGAAAAATGAAGAAATAAGTAAAACCTGTTTAGGTTTCTGTACTTATGTTTTTTTGGGAGGGAGGAAGGAAGGTAAGTATTTTTCAGTGTCAGAAATGTATAGTCCTTCATAACATGGCCCTTTCCTACCTTTTTATTCTTCTTACACCTTACTCTCCCTTCCCCCACACACACATACATACACACACAGACACACTGACCCAGTAAGACTGACCTTCTTGTTATTCACCATACAAGACATCCATCTTCTGACTCAGTGTCTGTCCCCAGTGCCTGGAATTCTCCTCCTGCCTTCTCTACGTCTCTTCAGGTCCCAGACAAAGCCTCACCTTCTATAGGAAGTTCTTTCTGATTCCTCTTAATGCTAGTGTCCTCCTTCTGTTCGTTATCTCCAGTTTTTCCTGTTTATATCTTGTTTCTGCATAGTTGTTTGCATTAGACTCTGAGCTCTTTGAGAGCAAGAACTGTCTTTTGCCTTTATTTGTATCCCGAGTGCTTAGCATAGTGCTTGGCACCTAATGGGTGCTTAATAAATGCTCGTTGACTTTATTTAACTGTGAGCTTTTTGGTGATAAGAGCTACAACCTTATTGTTTCATATGAATCCATTAACTCATCAGTGTTGCTGTTCCCTCCATCAGTGCAGATTATAATACCTGTACATCATCTTCTTGTTCTAATTGATTCTTGTTTGCAGCATTCCATAGATGATTTGTTCAATATGCTAGAGACTTTGCTTTGGTTCTTTGAATGCCTCAGGGTCATATAAATCACATAAACAAATAATTAAAGAGCAGCAGAAGGACATCAGAGTCATGCCAGGCCAGTCAGTCACTTGAGCTAGCCTTGTGTTCTAAGTATGACCACATGAATGGAAAGGGAATTTCCAACCCCTCGAGATTCTCAGTTTTCTAATGTTCCCATTTGGGGTCATAGCCCAGTTATTATCTGCAGAAGAATGTGTGTTCAGTCATGTGGAATTCTAGATTGAAAGCCCCATTGGACTTTTCATAGAGTAAAATCAACACCTTGAGTTGATGCTTAGAAATAAATGTCACCCATAGTGAGTAAAAATTTCCCTACAAAAAATTCAGTTTGACTCACATCATAATGATAAATTGAACATATTCCAAATGTGAAGTGTTTTCATTTTTCAATGGCAGAGCTAGAAGTGACCATCCCATTGAATCTCCTCACTTTATATATGAGGAAACTGAGGCCCAGAGTAGCAGTCTAATCCAGGACTGGAACCCATTTCTTCTGACTCCAGGCACAGTACTTAGCTTGTTGCAGTATACTAATTCTCTATGTAATTTAAGTGATGAAGTGATGTGGGCAAGTTAAGAAGGTGACTTTTTTTTCCCTTCAATTTCTAGCTTTTATGTATTTGAAACATTAACAGTATCCCATAAATCAGTGGAGAATATGAATTTTTTTTTCATTTCTACCCTTTGTTTCACTTAGAAATAACAGTTAGGAGGTACACTGGTGTAAATTGTTTCTTATAATGGTTCTGCCTTGTCCCTTGGCAGCCTAAAGCTTCTGGCTAATTCACTGATCAGTTAAATAGTTGAGGTTATTATTATTATAATTATTATTTTACATTTATATAGCACTTTCCTCTAAGGAACTCAAGGCGTTTTACACACTGTAAATTGCCAAATAGGAATTAATCCTTGTATCACCCCTTAGGGTAGGTAAAGCCACATAAATTAAATTATAAAGAAGTCCCACCTGTGTCACTCTACTCTGTACTATCCTCCACCTGCCCCCCTTACACACACAACCTATACCAAATAACTGAGGATTAAATGGGAAATTGTCGCCCCTTCAGGGAATAATGTAGGGAAAAGCCAGAGGTATGTGGGCAGGGGGACATGAGGGTAGTGGTTCTTTTCACTTGTTTTGGTGCTTTGAGCTGACTTGGGAAAGGAATAGAGAAAAGGAAAATTGAAAGAGGAAAAGAAAAGAGTAAAGACAGGAATCATTAAAAATATTCCATAATCTATGTTAGCAAATTCCTTGAAAGGTGTGTGTGTGTGTGTGTGTGTGTGTGTGTGTGTGTGTATGTGTATGTAAGAGAGAGAGAGAGAGCGCACATATAATTGTTTCTCTGGCGTCTTCAAATTTACTCTTGATTCATCTAGATTACATGTTTGTGTTGAGAAGGAACTATATTTCAGGCCATAGCAGGACAGCATTCACTCTTGTTGGTGCTACAGTTGTCAGGCATGGGTGGGTGGAAGTTGATAAGCTGGTAACATGGCACCCGAGACACCTTCTTACCCTGGAGCAAATGCACCAGTCAGCTCACTCTTTCCCAGCTGGCACCTGATTTGTACTGAACAATTTCCAGCACTCTGACTCTTCCCACAGAAAGAATCCTCTCTTTAATAGGTGTTGCTACTGAAATAAAACCAGGCTCTGCCAGGAATCCAAGAAAAGCTCATTTAATAAGCTTCCTGTTTATGTGAGAATGCCCTTTATAGGAAGGACTGGGTTCTGCATTTTCATTTGGTGTATTTTTTCTCCATCTTTTAGGGAAAATGAAAAATCAAATAGAAAACTGCCATGTGCCATTTAACTATTATTTTTTAATCTAGTATCCCATTTGGAATAAATTCATTTTTAAAAGAAAATTAACTTCTATTCAGTTTTCTTCAAGAAACTGGGACAAGGGACCATATGAAAAGCTGCAGACAGACATAGTAGAAGAAAAGTTTCTATGGAATACTGGACTCTTTACTCAAAAGTGTGAGAATACCATGGTAGGGTTGAGAGGAGTTTGTGGGATTCATTTAGGGCTTTCAGAAACCAGACAAACAGACACGTGGTGAAAGTCAATGCTACAAATTCCCACACTCTGCATAAACTCACCACACTTTTCAGTAGGTAGTACTGTAAATTGTATTTAAAAGATTTTCTTTTTCCTAGTTTTCCTTATGTTCTATCTTTTAGCTTATTCTGTCTTCCTTAGTCAAAATAAACTTTATGGGTTCTCCTTAATCTCAGGATTGAATAATCCCAGAAGTAACAAGGTTAGAGTTACCTTGCTAAGATTTTTTTTTTGTTACAGAGTAACCCTCATATTAAAATTTCATTTCATAGAATCTCAGAAGTAAGAGACCTTGAAGATTATCTAGTCCAAACATTCTTGACCAAGAGATTCTTGAATCTCTTGGTCAAGGATGGTTTCAAGAGATTCTCTCTGAAGCATTCCCCAATTTGTGGTCATTAAGCTTCCCCTGCAAGATCCCCAGTGATGGGAGACTCACAATTTCCCAAAATAGCCAATTCAGCCTTTGGATAGCATCCAGTTTTTAGGGAGCTTTTTAAAAAAAATCTCAAATGGAAATCTGCCTTTCTGCATCTTCCACCCATTGGTTCTAATTCATCTCTCTGGAATTCATCTAATCCTTCTCCTATATAACGTCCCTTCAGAAATATGAAGATAGCAGTTCTATCTCCACTAATTCTCTTTTCCAGGCTAAAAATCCCAAGTTTCCTTAACTCTTCTTATAAGGCCCAGTTACCCATCTCTGGACACACCTCAGGTTGTCAATGTCCCTTCACAACCAGGGCATCCAGAACTGTGCATCATACTCTAGACTTGGTTTAACCAAGGGGATTATCATCCCCCATTTCTGGGATATTTTACCAATATTAATGCAGTATGATGTCCCATACTGAGCTTGGGCAGCTAAGTGACATGGTGGATAGAGCGCTGGGCCTGAAGTCAGGAAGACCTGGGTTTAAATATGGCCTCAGAAACTTACTAACTGGGTGAACCTGGGCATATCACTTAACTGCAGTTTGCCTCAGTTTCCCCCTCTGTAAAAAGGGGGTAATAAGAGCATCTACCTCCTAGGATTGTTGGGTGGATCAAATGGGATAATACTTGCAAAGGGCTTAGCACATAGTAAGCACTACATAAATGTTAGCTTTTAGTTGTTATTGTAGTACACTAAATCCTCCAGGACTTTTTTCACATAAACTATTTTCTCCTGTATCTCCCCAATCCCATGCTCATGCTATTCACTTTAAAGCAAAGTGTAAGACTTTAAGAGTTGTCACTATTATATTGCATCTTACTATGTCACTCAAATCCTAGTTTTATTATAAAATTGGTTAGTAGTTGTTTCCAAATTGGTATCAATTGGTATCAATTGGTTTATACCATCATCCAAGTCACACAAAAAAAATATTGAACAAAACAGACCAAGGACAGACCCCTCTGATACCCTTCACTAGAAACCTTCCAAGTTGCCAGTGAGTCATCAATCACTACTTTTTGAGTCTTGACTTTCAACTCATTCTGACTCTACTTAACTGTGCTATGATCTAGCTCCTATCCCTCCATTTAATCCAAAAGGATAATGTGAAAGACTTTGTCAAACATCTTGCTGAAATTTAGGGTATTAATAAACCCATATAAATCCTCAGCATTCCTATACATTACCAACAAAGCCCAACAGCAGGAGATAGAAAGAGAAATTCCATTTAAAGTTACTGTAGACACTATAAAATATTTGGGAGTCTACCTGCCAGGACAAACCCAGGGCCTATATGAACACAATTACGAAACACTTCTCACACAAATAAAGTCAGATCTAAATAAATGGAATAACATCAGTTGCTCGTGGTTAGGCCGAGCTAATATAGTAAAAATGACAATTTTACCTAAATTAATTTACTTATTCAGTGCCATACCAATTGAACTACCAAAAAATTATTTTACAGAGCTGGATAAAATAATAACAAAATTCATCTAGAAGAATAAAAAGTCCAGAATATCAAGGGAATTAATGAAAAGAAATGCTAGGGAAGGTGGCCTAGCCATACCAGATATCAAACTGTACTATAAAGCAGCAGTCATCAAAACTACCTGGTACTGGCTAAGAAACAGAGTGGTAGATCAGTGGAATAGGTTAGATACACAAGACGCAGAAGTCAACTACTATAGCAATCTACTCTTTGATAAACCCAAAGAATCCAGCTTCTGGGCTAAGAATTCACTATTTCACAAAAACTGCTGGGAAAATTGCAAAATGGTAGGGCAGAAACTGGGCATAGACCAATATCTTAGACCATATACCAAAATAAAGTCAAAATGGGTTCATGACTTAGGAATAAAGGCTGATACTATAAGCAATTTGGGAGAGCAGGGAATTGTTTACCTATCAGATCTAGGGAAAGGGAAGAATTCATGACCCAACAAGAGATAGGGAGCATTACAAAATGCAAAATGGATAATTTTGATTATGTTAAACTGAAAAGTTTTTGTATAAACAAAGCCAATGCAACAGGAATTAGGAGGAAAGCAGAAAATTGGGAGAAAATCTTTACAACCAATATCTCTGATAAAGGCCTCATATCTAAAATATACAGGGAACTGAGCCAAATTTATAGGAATAAAAGCCATTCCCCAATTGAGAAATGGTGAAAGGATATGAACAGGCAGTTTTCAGAGGAAGAAATTAAAGATATCTATAGACATATGAAAAAATGCTCTAAATCACTATTGATTAGAGAAATGCAAATCCAAACAGCTCTTAGGTCTCTCCTGTCAGATTGACTAACATGACAAAACAGGAAAATGATAAATGCTGGAGAGGATGTGGGAAAATTGGAATATTAATACATTGTTGGTACAGTTGTGAACAGATCCAGCCATTTTGGAGAGCAATTTGGAACTATGCCCAAAGGGCTCTAAAAATGTGCATACCCTTTGACCCAGCAATACCACTCCTAGGGCTAAATCCCAAAGAGATCACACAAGTGGGAAAGGGACCTGTATGTACAAAAATATTTATAGCAGCTCTTCTTGTGGTGGCAAAGAATTGGAAATCAAGGGGATGCCCATCAATTGGGGAATGGCTGAACAAGTTGTGGTATATGATGTAATGGAGTACTATTGTGCTATAAGAAATGAGGAAGATACGGACTTCATAGTAACCTGGAAAAACCTACATGATATGATGCTGAGTGAGAAGAGCAGAACCAGGAGAACATTGTATACAACCACAGACATATTGATTCTGTGATGACTAACTTGGATAGACTTGGCTCTCCTCTCCAATGCAAGGCTCAAAGACAGCTCCAAAGGACTCATGATGGAGAGAGCTAGCTACATCCAGAAAAAGAACAGTGGAGTCTGAGTGCAGACTGAGGCAAACTGTGTGCTCTCTTTTTTTTCTCTTCTTTTTTGGTTTTGTTTCTTCTCTCTCATGATTTATTCCATTGGTCATAAGTCTTCTTTGCAACTTGACTATTGAGTAAATAAGTTTAATGCGAAGTTTTATGTAGAATCAATATCGGACTGCATGCTGTTTTGGGAGGGAGGGAGGGTAGGGAAGGGAAGAAAATTTGAAACTCAAGAACATGTAGAACTAAGTGTTGTAAACTAAAAATAAAAAATATAATTTTTTTAAAAAAAAGAAATTTAGGGGTATTTTATCTGTGTTGTTTCTTATTCTGCCTTTCTAGCAAAGCTGTCAAAGAAGGAAAAGAAATGTGTGGCATGATCAAGCCATGCCACCTTGTAGTGATGAACATATACCTTTGTATCTGCCCACAAATCATCCCTTTAATAATGTCTTCTAGGATTTTCTAGCAATTGAATTCAAGTTCATGATCTTGTATGAAGAATTCACTTTTTTCCCTCCTTTATAATTATTGGGACATTTGTTCCTTTTCAATCCTGTTGCACGCCTCTTGTTCTCCACACATTTTCAGAGATCATTGATAGTGGCTCAGCAATCTCATTCTCATGTTCTTTCAGTACAAGGTATATAGATTTTCCAGGCCTGGTGATTTGAACTAATTGAGGGCAGCCATGTTTTCTGTTGCCATCTTCTCAATTGTCTTGGGTTTCAATCTCCAATTGACCTTTTTTGTTCTATACTTCACTATTTGAAGATCATTTGCTTCTTAGAGAAGACGGAAACAAAAGAGCAGTTATAATGAGTAATGCTACTCATTATCCTGTCTGCCCCCAACTAGAGGTCCTATCCTTCCTTTGATCTTTCTGTTGTAGCCTCAAACACACACTCATGCGCGTGCGCACACACACACACACACACACACACACACACACACACACATGCACACTCTTGGTACTTAACATTCATTGCAAATTCCAGGCTTTTTTGGTAATACTGATATTACTTATGCTAAACCTTGAGATTTTCATAACCATTCTTAATTATCAGTCCTTGCTTCCATATTTTCCTCATGTCACTTAAAATCTGAGTTTGTTAATACATTCCTTTTATAGTCACAAAAGTCTCCTTAGACATCTTTTGTCATTGGAACAATTTTTGTTTTTATTGTCACAACTTCATTCTTGAGAACATCCAGTCTTCACTGAGATGACTTCCTATATAGAATTTGAGGCCAAAGGATCCTTTCTGTGAATTCTTAGAAATCCGTTCTCTCTAAGTCAAACAGTTCCTAAGTTGAAGATGGCATTTTCTTCCAAGGTTCCTTTCATTTACTTTCAAGTGAAACAATCCTACAATTATGGCATTTAGAACTAGAAAGGACCTTAGTGATAAGCTAGTCAACTCTTCTTATTTTACAGGTCAAAATCAGGCCCCAAAAGAATTCAGATGACTTACCCAAGATCACACAGGTGATAAGAGAAGATTCTAAACTCAAAATCCAGGACTCTTTCTAATGTACTACATCTACTTCCTGATTATTGGTCAGAATGTGATAAAGTATAGTTGTTCCCTACATTGCTTCCTCCATCTTTTAAATGATTTCTTTTCCTAAGTCTCCTGTGGTCTTACAATACTCTAATATATGATCCCTCCACTTTAAGGGTAGGTACAAATATATGTGGGGCTTTAAAGAGGTAGCTGTTAAATATCACTGTTTCATATTGTAAAGAAATTATGTATGAATAAAGCAGTACTTTAAATCTGTAATCTTTATTTTAAAAAAATAAGGATATCAGAAAAATCCATTTGGAGTAATCTTTTTTTTAGCAGAATAGAAAAAGTTATCCTATGTACTGTTCATTCATATACCTTTATGTATGCCAACTCTAAGATAATTCAGGTCAAGTCTCATTACAACAAATGCTATTCCAGCAATGATTTCTGAAATAACAGCCTGTTATTTCTGCCAAAATTTGGTAAGTGTTTTATAAATAAATTACATTGGAGCAAAAGAATTTGTAGACTTTCTCGAGTTACTCTATGTGGAATGCATCATGTATAATAATAACAAGACTAGCTGACTTTGTATATGGCATCAAGGTTTACAAAGTGCTTTCTTCACAATAATCCTGTCGTATAGGCAGTACAATTATTACCAATACCGTTTTAAAGATAAAGAGAACATGTCAGTCACCCATGGTAACATAGCTTGCATATGCTTGTGGGAGGATTCAAATCCAGGATTTCACACTGTAAGGCCAGTGCTACAATTGTAGTACCTTGTTTATTTCTGTACTCTAAACCATAGTAGGCTGTCTGTGAATGAGGCAGCCATTTTCATGAGTCATATTTAATGTGTCCTCATTCCCTTCCTCCATCCCAACAGAAAATATATGGAAGGCCTGTAATCATACTTGTTGCCTGTACTGTAGAGCTACACATAGAGGACAGAGCTAGAAGGAACCTTAGAGATCATCTATTTCAACCTTCTCCTGTGTTTGGCCACTCAGTTACTGTTAATCTTTTCTCTCTTAACTAGATTTTAAGCTTCCTGAGAGTAGAGACCCTAGTCTTTTACTTTTTTTTAATTACTGCTAATTAGAAGATGTGCATTTGTATATTTGCTAAACAGAATTAAATTGAATTGAATTGATAATGTAGGAACCTAACTTAATTTTAATCTGGAAATTTCCTCTTAAGATAAAAGAAGCAGATTGAAGCAAAACCAGAGAGGGGGGATGGAGGGGATAAGGCATTAGTTGCTCAGGAATTAGTAAATTTGCATCCTGGGCACATTCTCACTATGACTGGGCTAATCACTTCACCTCTTGTTTCTTCTCAATAAAATGAGGATAATAATGCCTGCCTCTGTACCAACTTAACAGGGCACCAAGTGGGAATAAATAAAGGCTATTACAAAGCACTCAGAAAATGGGGAAAGGTAATGAGTTTCTAGTTTTCTGATTTCTCCTTCCTTTTGAATTCGATTTTGGTCAGTGGCAGATGCAGAGGTGTGTGATCACTGTACCTGCACCCAGCTCTGGTAATAATGTCCAAGTTAAACATATACCCAAGTGACAGTTGCTGACACCTGCTTTTATTTTGGAAATATGTTCATTGTCTTTACCAAGGAGACTCCCCAGTAATAAATTGTTACATATTTGCAATCTGGCCATCTCCAACATATCTCATAAATCTAATTTACTATGGTTTGGAAGGGCCTCATTTCTTCTGCACTGGTTTAGCCCCCTTTCCAGAGTTTGTATGTTTAACCAACATCCCTTAAGTCCTAACCTTGGAAACCCTGCTGAACAAAATGCTTGCAACATAGTTGTGGCTGGGCTATATAAATAAATAAATAAATTCCCTACCCACCCTAGAGCACATGTTGTTGAGGCTTAGCTGAACATGGCTTGTGTGTAGTAAGAGTTCTTTAGCTCTGACCCAGCTAGTATTGGGGCTTCAGAGCAGGCTAGGACATTGGAACTGATCTAGATCTGCTCAGATAAATGTATGCAATGTATACAATGCATGCAATAACTATTGAAAATATAACATAGAAAAAAAACAGACTCCTAGAAAAATCATTTATGACATTTCTTCTGTAACTTATTTAGATTTTTTATAAATTATATAGAATAGTTTGGGGTTTTATTCTATAGACATATGTCCTTTGTATTAGGAAAAACATTCCAATTATGCCAATTCCAATTATGCCAATAACAGAATAATTTTTTCAGGAATCTCTATTTCTAGTGACCTATCATTCTTACTCCAAACTTTAGTGTTATATTTGACTTCTACCTCTTCCTTCCTTCCCACATAACAAATCAGTTGCCAAATTCTGTAGGTTTTAAGTCTAATATCTTAATATCTTTTGCATCCACCCCATCCTTCAGTTCCTACTGTTGCCAATGTAGTTCAGGTCCTAATTACAGTAGCTTCCTTACTTCACTTCCATCCTCCGATCTCTCTCACTCTGACTAAGTCCTTAACCTCACTGCAGGTTCATCTTCCTTATACAGGGACTACCTTGTCATGTTATTCTTCTCAAAATCCTTTATGTTGTCTACTCTAGCTCTCTACTGTCTACAGACTTTAATACAAACTACTTACTCTGGTATCCAAGGTCCTGCAGAACCCAACCCTACTCTACTGTCTACCTTTTCTCTTTTCACTTTACATCATGTTATTCTACATTGAAACCAAACTGTATTACTTAATAGCAGCTAACATGTTCTATACTTTGTCTCTGTCCCTTTAGCCACATTTTTTTTTCATATGAATAATTGAACAAATGAAGTAAAAAAAGAATTTATTAAATGGTTACTCTTAAGTACTGTACTAGTTGCTGGGTATACAAAAAGAAATTCTAGAGCTTTCAAAGAGCTCACATTCTAGTAGTGTAAGATTATATATATGGAAAAGAGAGAGAGAGAGAGAGAGAGAGAGAGAGAGAGAGAGAGAGAGAGAGAGAGAGAGGGAGAGAGAGGTATATGCAACTGTTTGAAAAGCCCTCCTCATTTCCAATTCATTTCAATCTAGCAAACATTTATGGAGTGCCTCCTATATGCAAGGCATTGTATTAGATATTTGAGTTACTAAGACAAAATTTAAAATAGTCTCTTTCCTCAAGAAGGTTAGTTCTTAAGTGGCTCTGTAGCTATTGGAATCCAACCCATTCTTTAAGACTCAGCTCAAACGATACCTCTTCCGTGAAGTCTTTCCCTACAATGCATTCTAACCATGAGAGAAGTAAACACCTAATCAGCCAAGCTTTTGTTTATTGATCATTACAAACAGATCCTTGTGTTAGACTCTAGCTCTACCTGTGTTGAATGCCAGATAGCTGAGTGAGAAAGATATGTTAGGTATGCCTATAAAATGCTATTTAAAGGGTTCATTCCTTTGATGTTGATGATCAAGCATATTTGGCATGGGATGAGTTCCAGCTCCAAGGTATCTGTGATGAATAGTAGCATGCATGCTTGGAAAATGAAGGGTTAGTGTTTGGTTGTAGTGACTATATAAAAGCAGAGAAAAGGATTAATATGACTTGTGGAAGTGTAGTGTTAGTGGTTTTGAATTGCCGTGGAATATACATGTGAGGGCAGGGCCAGTATGGGAACCCCCAGAATACAGGGTTTGCTCCTGGGTTTGAGATTTCATGGAAAGAATAGGTACTGGGGCTGGTAGAGACTGATGAGTTATGCTAGAACCTCAAACACTAAAACTGCATGTAGCTATGGGTTTCAGAACCTTCCAACACAGAAATACCAATATTTGGGGACTAGTAGGGAAAGAATTCTAACAAATGTGATATCTGACTGGCATAGTTCCATGTTCCCAATAGTCTCCACTCAGAAAAAGAGAGCCAGGAGGTGGGGCAGGGGCAGCAAACCAAAGGTACAAACCTCAGGTATGAGCATAATGATTAGAAAGTGGTCAAATGCTTGTCAGTGCATGGAAGTTGAATCATAGTACCCATAATTACGCTATCTCATTTCTCCTATTCTGTTTACTCCTGCAACCAAAAGGCTCACAAAATTGTTAAAAGACTCTCCAGAGACCCAATTTCCCTGGACACCTATAGATAGGACTCATCTCTGTGGTTCTGTTGCTCCAGACAGAACCCATAGTATGCCGTCTAACTCATACAAAAGAGAATAAAAACATGGAACCTGATACTTCCCCAGATCTGGACCAGATACCAGATTATCTTAAGTAAATGGTACTATGATAATACTCTCATATGTCTCAGTGGAACCAGTGAGACTCTTTTAATAATCATTAATACTAAAAGACCATTAAAGCTGAAAGGGACCCTAGAGGTCATATGACTCATTTGACAGAAGAGGAAGCCAAGGACCAGAGACAATACATGACTTGCCCAAAGCCAAACAAGTATCAAGTGATAGAGACAGCATCCAAACCCAGGTTCTTTCTAGCTTCAAATCCAGCACATTTTACTCTGTACATTGCTTAGCAACTTCTAATAATTCTTTGCCTTGTATTATTTCTTGTGTACATGTGTATGCATATATAAACACACATACATATATTTATATACATTAAATGTAAGAAATTATATTGTGTATATTCACATATGTATATATGTGTATAAATTCTTATGTGCACACATAAATACACATATATAACATACATGTATAGATATTTATGTGTATACAGTAGTTGACACCAGGCATGTGTTAATTGGCATGTGTTCCTCTATCTTGTATACATTGAAAACTCCTAACACAGATGCTACACTGGTTTCCATGTGATTCCATTTATGACCTGGCATCTTTATAAAATCATGTAATCTTATTATTATTACTAATATATGCACAAGACATATATACATCATCCATGCATATATCTCCCATTTAAGGTTTAAAAAGCACTTCCTTCATAAGAGCAAGCCCCATAAGGTATAAAAGGAGATCATTCCTGATCCAATCCACATATGAATCATAATCCTTTTCTAAAACATCACTAACAAATACATTGAAGTTATGGTCCACCTTTGTTTGAAGACCTCCAGTTATGGACAACTCCCCACCTCTGTAGGTGGCCCATTTCCTTTTGTTGTTAGGAAACTTCAGCTGTTAGGAAGATTCCCCACCTACTTTTATATTAAACCAGAATCTTTCTCTTTGTAAATTCTACCCACTTCTTCTAGTTCTGTTCTCCCTTCCCCCAGGGCCGAGGACAAGAGTAACCCTTCCACTCTATAAGAGCCCTTTAAACACTTGAGTGTTAAATTTTGAACATTTTTCCTCACCCAGTCAGAAAAAGTCTCACCTCCCTTCTCATGCTTGACCCTTTTGTTAACCAGTTAAGCTCCACTTGGGAAAGGGAAGGGAAAGGAAGAATCATTTATTAAGCCCTTACATGGGACATGCGCTGTGCTAAGTGATCTACAACTGTTATTTCCTGCCTGTATACTATCCTTTGTCTCTAAGACTCCCTGGTTTTGAGGCTCAGCTCAAGCATCATCTCGTGTGTATGTGAAACCTTTCCTCATCCCTCCAGCTGCTCATAACTTGTATTTCTTTTGTATATGTCTTTTCATGTGCTTATTATCTTCCCTGGCTAGACTGCAACCTCCAAGTCAGGAACTGTTTTCACTTTTGTGTTTGTATCTCCAGTGTTTAGTGTGGTACTTGGCACATATAGTTGCTTAATAAATGCTTGTTGATTGACTTATAGCTCACAAAGCATTCTCCTTGAAATGTTCTTCTGTTCCATTTTGTGTAATGCCTGTGTGTATGTGTGTGTGAGAGAGAGACAGACAGACAGAAAAAGAGAGACAGACAGAGAGAGAGAGAGAGAGAGAGAGAGAGAGAGAGAGAGACAGAGACAGAGACAGAGACACAGAGAGACAGAGAGAGAGACAGAGAGGGAGGGAGGGAAGGAGGCAGGGAGGGAGGGGGAGAGAGAGAGAGCGTGAGAGGGAGAGAATGAGAGAGAGGGAGAGAGAGGGAGAGAGAGAGAGAGAGAGAGAGAGAGAGATGTCTACTCTTCTTGATAGTAAGCTCACCGAGGGCAGGCACTGTGTCTTATTTAAATTTTGTCTCCCCTGCCACCTTACACAGTGCCTTGAACATTGTAGGGTTTTGTTAAATATTCGTTGAGTTCAAGTAAATTGAAAACCGAATTCACATTTTTAGGCCTACCTTGAAAGGAAGACTAAAATGACTGGTTTGGGTAAGGTGCAAATTAATCCATTTGTGACACCAGGTCTAATTAGCTACCAAAAGAATTTAATAGCACTTATGCTTACCCAACAAAGCACATTTTCTCAAAGAATAACCAATTGTGAGTTTTTTCCTTAGCACCTCATCCAGATCTGCCAGACTACACATTTGAAGATAATGTTCACACTAAGATGAACTTCAATTAATTGTAGCATTACCACAGAAATGGAGGGTCTTCTTGTTGAATGAGGTGGTAACTTAAGGTCAGTGTCTCTGGATGCCCAGATATTGACCTATTTTCCCTGATGCTCATATTACATTCAACCAGCATCTATTTGAAATGGGATAATTAGACAATCTTGTATGATACATAGAGATCTCAGAGATCCTTCTAAAGAATGTCCTGGGGTCTGTTCAGAATATTAAACTGCCCTGAGTCTCCCTAAGAGTCTCCCTTAATGATGTTGTGCATTACAGAAAAGCTCATGAGACGTTGAAACATGCTCTGGATGTACATTTTATTATTTTAATTTTATTTATCAGTCTCCTTATTATAGTGTTCTTTCTAAATGGCAGGCTGAGTTGATAAATTGTTGTTGACTCAGTAACCAAACTCCCTTTTCAGCATTCACTTCCTTAAAAAGTTGATTAGCTGATATTTAACACTCTTAGGTGTATGTGGCTATGGAGAGGACAGGCAAAAACTGAAACTAACAGATAAATCCATCTTTGCCTAGAGACATTAGTAATGTAGTCATTGATCTGCCAGCATCTCTTTTTCTCTCTTCATTTCTTTCCTTTATCTCTTTTTTGGGGTATTGAGGTGTGGCTTGGAGAGCAGACAGGAGCCCAAAGGTAGAGAAATCACTTGTTAAAAAATAGCAAGTCAGTTTGAGCTGACTAAGCTTTTCTGACTTTATTCACTGACTTGTACTAGGGGAAAGGCAAATGCATGTTAGTAAGGTAAAGGGAGCTGTTATTTGAAGTCTCTTAAAGTTTAGCTCAGAATGATAGAAAGGGAGGGGATTTCTGCTATGCCATGTGTTACTTCTCTCTGAGTTTCGGTTTTGTTATGTATAGGGGAAGGATGTTGGAATTGGTGATTTCAAAGGTGTCTCCCAGCTCTAACATTCTGTTATTTTGTTAAAATGGAATGTCTCTAAAATGTCTTTTGAATTCCTTCCTTCTTCTCCATTCCTATTCCTACTATCTTAGTCTAGGGGCTCATCACAGCACTCCTGTGTAACAGTAGCATCTAAAAGCTGAAAAAAAAAGGATAAATCTGTGTATTTGTACCATAATATTATCCACTAAAATAGTGCCCCAGACTCACTTCACTGTTTTTCTTGTTTTCTCTGAAATAAATCCAAAATAATATTCAACCTTGTTCTCTGACTTGTGAATGGAAATTAACTTCTCATAAAACTCTCCCCTACCTTAGAAAAGACAGTGGGAGGTGAAACACACAAGAGGCATGGATTATCAGGATGCCCAATATTGAACCCTAGCTCTTTGTCTACAATATTCTGCTAATATTTTGAATAGACAGCAGTTGCTCCCAGTCAGTGCTGATACACCAGAGATGTTCTCTAGTTCTGGACATATCTGTTTATACTCACTTCATCTGCTCTAGAGGCCAACCCAGTTTATTGGTGACAACTCACTATATCTGCTGACTGGCCCTGGTCACAAAATTATGCTTCGAATTCACATCCCATCCAACCATCAACATAAACCATCTCACCAACTATTCCTGGCACACAGTGCTTAATGAATGCTTTTTCATTCATTCATTCACTTTCTTATGGAACTTATAGTTCACAGTGATATAACCCAAATGTGGGTGGTCTTCAGTTGGGCCACTATCAACAAGGGAACTTTCTGGTTCTTACAATTTGAAATTTTAGGATGTAAGCCCATTACCTCCCAAATGTGTTTAATTATGATAAATCTGTTTACCATTTTGAGCCCGAGATAACTATCTTCTTATCAAAGCTATGTATTCTGGAATCTGGAACTTACTTTGCAGTATGAGAAAGATCTTTTGACATGGATTCTGGAAAGAGTTGAAGAAGTAAGCAAAAGCCCAGGCTTTGTCCAAAAAGTATAAGTAAAGCTTTGAAAAAAAAAATAAGAGAATTAGAGGGCTACTGTAACAACAAATTACAAAGAAATTAGAGTATTTAGGGGGCTTACTGAATAATTTTCATTGATAATCAGACATGTACTTTAATTTTCTCAAATCCACTGACTTTTAATGAATCCACAAAATGATTTGTTCCTTGCTAGCTTATCTTGAATAAATTTAGATTAAATCCTCTTAGGTTCCATCATGTGTAAAAAAAAAAATTGGATGAGTTTAGTGTCCTAGGAATAGCATAACTTCCTTACTGGACTATACCTATCATTTGAATGCCAATAGAAGTCAAGGAAGGTACTGTGAGAGGGCATGGTTCTTCTCTCTGGTTGTCACTTATGATTAGATATACCTTTGACTTCTCTTGCCAACTGTATGACAGTCATTTACAAATTTTCATTTCAGGCTGAATTCATTTGTGCTTTCTGTCCATAAGTTTTTATTTCTTTAACTTTCATATAACATACACTTCTCTTTATTTTTCCTCAACTTAACTAAGTTTCCAAAGTTGTTACTGTATTCCACTATTTGAGGATTTAGTGAATAATTCCATGTTCTCTTTAACCATCTTGTTTCTGTTTGTATATATTTTAACCCTGCTTCCTCTCAACTTTCACCTGATGAGTCCAATCTAATTCATTTGTCTTTTTATGGAGTTTCTCATCCCCCCAAATACTTCCCATCATCCCATGAATTGTTCTTGTCTGGACTTAATCTAGTTTTTTGAGAAATTGAATTCTTGAGGTGCAGAAAAAGGACTGTTTGTGCTATTCTAGGTTCAGATGCGCATCATTTTAATAGCATTTTATGTTCTGTTTTCAATTCTTTCCTTAACGATGCCCAGCATTTTGTTGCCTTTTTGGCCACAACAGTACATTAACTTGATGCCCTCAGGGAATAATCTCCAATGAGTCCCAGGTCCCTTTCCTGGATCATGACCCAGAGCTTTTCATTTTGTGTTTATAATTTTGATCTTTTAATCCAACTGAATGTATTACTTTGCATTGGGCCATATTAAAACTGCCAGCTTTGTACCCACTGACATATATTATAGTCCTACAGTTTGTTTCTATCACCTTAGCCCTTCACTTCCCAGAAAAGTTTCTTTCTATCCATAAACTTAGAGATTTCCTCTTTTACTTCCTTCTGCAGATCATTTATAAAGATGTTAAGTACAATTGACCCTGGCACCAATCCCAGAGAGGCCATAGTCTTTACATTTCTCCACCTAAAGGAGTGCTCTTTTATCCCTACCATTTGTTCCCTAACTCTAAATCAGTTCTCTGTCCATGTTGTCCATAGCTATCTCAACTTTTTCCTTTAAATTTTCATTTCTTTATATACGTTAAAAAAAACTCTCTACTGAGCCAAAGTATCAGTCACCATTGGCTTATTTTACCACAATGCTTTATTGGTAAATCTGTTAGATTTGCTCCCCACATAAATGCCGGTTTAAAAATGCATTCAGTATGTATTCACTGACACTTAGGTGGACTTCTAGGGTTCGATTTATTCTAATGGTTAACTACACATTGGCAAATTGATACAGTACAGTTTTTGTTTCTTAAACTTGAAAAATGTTAATCCTATTCTCCTTCTTGGAGGTTTTATATTTACTGACCCTGAGTTGCCTAGTTACAGCATTAATCCTAATATCCTAAGTTATTATAAACTGCATTTCATATACCCATTCACCCATTTTGTTGCTGAAGATTATAGCACTTCTGAAATTTTGCTTTTCAACCAACATAGTAGTTATGCAGAATTCCAGGTTTTGCAGGGAGTTATGGGAGGCAGTACACAGGTCCAGGAAACTGCTCAAATGTTCAGATTAATTATCAGGAGTCTAGGGGACATTTTTTTTTTAGAGATAACAGAAACTCTGAAATCACTACTAAAATGTCAGGGTAGGGCACTCAATGCGACTGGGAAGAAGTGACATCCATTTAAGAAGCAAAATTCTGCTACCTAAAGGTAAGCGAGTGTTGAACAATCCAAGCAGGGACAGCACCAATAAAACCTGTGACTGTTACTAATGTCACCCTCAGTGATATTCGCTCCATGCCACTGCTGTTCCCTTTCCCTAATTCACATTATAGGCGAGTTTTTGTTTATCCACATGAGTAGACAAGCTCATGAAATGGTCTCAAGCCTCAAATGGTTTTGGAAGCCAGACAAAGTGAACTAATCTCTGGTTTATGAATGTGCTGTGATGCCGAAGGAATGGCTGCATCAACAAACAATTTTAACGAGGAATAGACATTCTGAGGATGTGTCCTAGAAATGGAAGAGGTATAACAATACGGCTAAGAGAAAAAAAAAGTGACATTACTGGAAAGGAAGCTGCATCATCTTAATGAAGGTTATACAAAAGATTGCTTGGAGACATTGAGAAGAGCACTCTAATCTATTGTAAGGGCAGTTGGTCAATAGGAAGTTTCACTAGCTGGCCTTCTGGGCTGCTGGGTGGTGCAGTGATTAGAGCACTGGGCCTGGAGTTAGGAAGACCTGAATTAAAATGTATCTTCAGACACTTACAAACTTTGTGACACTGGACAAGTCACTTAACCTCTACTTGCCTCAGCTTCCTTAACTGTAAAATGAGATAATAATAGCACCCACCTCCCAAAGTTGTTGCAAGGATCCAATGAGATCACATGTGTAAAGCACTTAGCACAGTACCTGGCACATAATAGGCACTTAATAAATTCTGGTTTTCCTTCCTTCTCTACAGCTTTGCCAATAATACCATGGAGATTTGGGGATGGTAGTAGGAAAGTATTTTAACTCTTCCTCTTCTGTGTTGAATGACTTTAGAAAAGGTATATTTTTTTTTCCTTCGCTATTAAATCTTGAAGGGTTGTATTGGGTTTTTATGTTTGTTTGTTTTCCCCAGATGGTGACCGCTTAAACTGGGCATGACAATTTTCAAGAATCTTAGATCATACTGAGGGACTAAATTTTGAGATACAAAAGACTAGTGAATTGTGGACATACTGAGGCATGGTCACTTGGGTCTTAGACACAATTGTGCAAGACCTACTAAGTGTTTGAGCCCTGGATGTATTTTGTATTTTGTAACAGAGCCAGATGAGTTTTGTTTAAAGACCTCTCTCTAGTTGATGTTGATGCCTTCCTTTTAAAAAATCTCATATTTATCTTGTATATATCTTATTTGTGGTATATATGGTTGTTTGCAAGTTGTCTTCTCTTTTAGACGGTGAGATCCTTAAGAACAGGGACTTTTTTTTTTCATTCTTCATAACACTAGTGCTTAGGCACAATGCCTTGCATTAATAGGCACTTAATAAATGCTTGTTGACTACGCATGATTTAGATAGTCTAGATAATCCAGGTGGAGTACTCTGATTTCATCATGAACACTCAAATTTTGGTCAGAACAAAAAAAAAAATAGCTTTAAAGAAGGTTAAAAGAAAAAAAGCTATGGTCCTGCCTGTAGTATTCAGTTACCCTTTTTATCATATTGCTTCAGTTATTTAATTTCAGTTATTTCCCCTGTAATCTTCTTTACTATGCACTTTAAGATATAAAAGGTAGAATACTACTGAAAAAAATTACCATTTCCAACAAAATTTTAAGGGTGTCATTTGAGATTTAAAATAAACTATCCTGTTGTAATTGATCATGTGTACTTTTACCAAAGATTTTTACCCATCGGTTACCAGGTAATATGATGAGATGTTCACTGGCATTTGTTGCTTTTGTTTGAAATGCTTTAAAAAAAATTACACCATCATTTAGTAATCCTTGCCTCAAAATTCACTTGAAAGAAAGCTCATAAGATTTTTTAAAAGAGAGACAAAGAAAAGAGAGAGAAAAAGAGGAGAGAGAGAAAAAAAGAAAGAAAAGAGAAAAAAACCTAAAAAAAAAAGTTGTGCTATGCTAGGCCAGGGTGGGAAATTCCATTGTGGCTGGAAGCCCATGGCAGGTAGAGTGGAATTTAATGAAGGAAACTGCTGTGTTTTTGTGTCTTTCTGTATGTTTTTCCTTTAAAACCAAGAGCTGGGCAGGCATCCCATTCGACCTGATGTGACCCAGGCAAATTGCTTCTTATATAAAAACAACTGTAGACTTGGAGAATATGAAAACGCACTGTATACTTCTTCCAGCTGAGGGAAAGGAAAGCCTGAGAAACAGGACGGCCCTGTCAATACTCATTGAGCAAAACTATCACTCAAACCTGATAAAGAGAGATTAGAACTTGCTTCTTTATACTAGAAGAATTCATTTTGAGTTAGACCTCTTTATATAAAATATATATGTACATATTTTTCAGTTTTTAGGGAAGCACTGTTGGTAAAGGAAAAAAAAAATCATTTTTAGTAGAGATTTTTCCTGTAGGAGAATGATAGCAAACAGTATTTTTAAAAACAACCGTCTTATACCCTTATATAATATTCTGAAAGTAAAGTAGTAATATTTTAAGAGACCAAAAGAAGCATTTTAATTTTCTTCTGAAGCCTTGGAAGAACATAGGAGTGGGGATTCAGGGTGTGTCCACTGATATTGCATTCAGATGTGTTGACTTGGCTTGTGTACTGACAGATTTATTTAAAAAACAAAGTTTAAAAAATGCATTGTGTGCTAGTGAAGTCACTTCATAAATCTTTTCCTTTATGAATTATTTTGATCACAAGGCCTGTTGTTTAAATCAGTAAAGTACTATACGCCTTTTAAAAATTGCCTTCTTTTCCAAACTGTCAGTTCAAAAGCCAGCAACTTCCCCTGAACAACATGTAGGGAGCAGGAGAGGTAGGGAGAGGAGGGCCACATGAGTTGGGCAGCCAGACTAAATGAAGGCATAATCCTATTCCAATCTGCTGTGGGTCACAGAAAAGACACATGAGCTTGGACTCGGCCTTCTTACTTTTTTCATAGATGGCCAAATGCAAACTGGTGTTTCTTCTCAGGAAAAGACGGAGGAAAAGCAGCCTTTGAAGCAGCTGGCCTGTCAGAGGGCGGAAGGTTAGAATTAAAATACTCTTCAAGCTGTTGCTGAATAATGAAGGGTAGGGCTTCCTAGCTAGGCAGTTACCACAGCCCCTTGGGAGTCTAGAGGACAAATATTACATAATGTGTACAAAAGTTTTAAATGCTAAGTTAATTACAGCTGGCTTAAAAAGGTTTGATGAACCAGTACTGCTTACTCTTAGACTGAAGAAAGGACTGTGATCTACCAAAGGGAACTTTGTAGTAAGAAACAGCCAGGATACGTGATCCTGAGTTTAGTGGTGCCTCCCTAGGGTTTGATTTTGTGCAGCCCTTGAGAGCTATTGATCTTAAGAATTGAGCAGGGTCATAGATTTAGATCTCAAAGGAACCTAAGAGATGATATCCCCCAACCCCATCATTTTATAGAGAAAAAAACTGAGGCCCAGTTTCTCAAGGCATATAATGTCAAAAATCACATAACTTGATAGCTATATATACACAGATCATAATGTAAACATATTACCGTATAGCCAAAGAGAATAGTATGAGATTAGATGTATGTGTTTGATTACCATCTCCCTAACTACTCTATAATCATCTTTTGGTTAACTGTGATGTTTTATACAAATTCTTTTGTATCTCAAGATTAATAAGCACAGTACTGATCACATAGTAGAGGTTTACTGAAAACTGGATGACTTGATAAATTAACAAAATCAATCAAATGAAGTGGGTAGGTGGTTCTAGATGTATTAGAAGAGGCTTTCTGAAGAAAAATTAGAGCTAAGGCCTGAAAAAAAAGGGAGGATCAGAGACTGAATAAATGGACAGGTCATTTGATGTCAAAGAATATTTATTTTATTAAGTATCTACATGTTTTGTCTTTTCAAAGGTGCTCTTCATCTCAAAGATAAGGCAGGGATAAGTATGTTTGCCTAGGTGAGACAGATGATGAAAGTTGGGGGTATGAGAAGAGGGAAAAAATGTTAGATGAGCACCAATAATTATAACAAACATTTATCAAGCAGGACCATGGGGATTCAAATACAAAGTGAAACATTCTCTGAGCTCATGTAGCTTACATTCTATGGGAATACAGTTGCATAAATTGAAAAACTTTGGTGAGGTAATGTGAATTAGAATTTGTATGTAATTCATTGAGCAAGAGAAGGCCTTTAGTCCAATGAACACTGAGATTTGAGGGACGGATGTGGTATAGTTGAAATGGGAACCAGGTGGCTGGTCCTATCAATTCACCTACTATGTGCAGAATTAAATGATTGAGTAACATACCATTACTGAACTTATTAACTGTTAGTTCTATACCACACTGCTTTCAAGAGAAGAAATTTTGTCTTACTAGCAGGGGTTCATTTTTCCTCTTCTACTTTTTTTCCATATTCAGCTTTCTTTTTTTAATTAAATTTAAATTTTTTTGATTACATTTTAAGTTCCAAACTATCTTCCTCCTTCCCTCCCCACTGTACACTAGAGAAGACCACCAATTGACACAGATACAGATGTGAATATATATAAAACCATGCTATGCATACTTCAGTTTATCAGTTCTTTTTCTGGAGGTGGATAGCATCTTCCTTCATAGGTTCTTTGTAGTTGATTTGAATATTTATAATACTCAAAACAGCTTAGTCATATTCAGCTTTCATCTCATTGTAGGAAGTATCACCATACACTATTGAACTTCAAAGCATCATCCTCAGGGTCATTTTTGACCTGTCGCTATTCTTTATTCCATGCATTTAGTTTGTTGCCATTTATTACATTTTTACCTTCATGTACTTTCCAAATCCTTTTCTTCTTATGGATCCTTTCTGCCTTAGTCTAGATCAAGGGTTCCTTTAAAAAAAAGATTTTGACAACTACATTTCAATATAATTGGTCTTGTTTTTAATCCTATGTATTTTATGCATTTAGAAACATTATTCTGAGGATAGACCCATAGCCTTTTGCCAGATTGCTTAAGGGGTGGGTGATAACAAAAAAGTTAAGTATCTCAGCTTACTATTTACAACCTCTACAACAAATTTTTTGAGCATTTTAAACCCGCTTTCCTGATCCTGATCCTAAAGGCTACTTCCAAATTTGTCTGCTTTGTTTGTTGCTCTGGAACCAAGAGACATTGAATAGAAAACATTGGCTGACAATGGATAAGGTCAAGGAGAATAAAGTGTCAAATGTCATCCCAAGATGCTGCCAAAACCAAGACTTGCCATTTCAGCATTTGTGTTTAGCTTTCTCTTCCACAATTGAGGACATCCCTCAGCAAAAGCTAGAGTCAAAATGCAATACTTCATTTTTCGTTTGGTCACATGTTGAAAGGCCAAATAGTAACCTCTATCTTAGAAAGCAATCTACGATGTCAGGACTTTTTCTGTTTCTTCATACCACCCACCCAGTGTCTGTTAGAGCTCTTAGTTTTTACACTGCACTTTTAAATAGTCATAGTTAAGGAAAAGAATAAATGAATACTCAAAAATGAAGGATAAGCAAAATTTTAATTTCTTTTCAAATGAAGGCTCACCACTTGCATGTTGTTTTTTTCCCCCTATAAGCTGGCATTCCAGAAGTGTGACCATATGTCTCAGATTGTAGCTTTACCTTAAACACTTTCATTTTCAAATTATATAGCTGTCCCCTTGGCTTCCTTCGCCTTCTTAGGATCCCTTCTTCCCATCCCCAAGGCTAAGGGTATGGCCCTAACCTAATTATTCAATGCTAGTGCTCTATTCTAGCATGCAGACTGTTTCAGCATTTTATATCTTGCATTTTAAAATCTCAACTAAGCAAGAGCACATTAACCTGGATGAACATCTCTTTTCCTTTTTTTCCCCCAACACATCCTCCAGCCCAGTCTATCAACGCCAGATGGCAACTACATTTTGATACACTGAATATTTACCAAGTCATGTGGTGTGCTTTTGAAGTATTTTTTTAATCCTTTCCACCAAACCAGCTGACTCATCCCTCATTCATTTATTCCTGTGTTTAACATGTTGCAATTTTAGAAACATGACCTCAGCTTTATCAAACTTTTTAGAAATGTTGCATCAGAAGTTACTGGAGGAATAACTGTATCCTATATCCCAAGGACATCTTCTACGTTACCTCACTCCAGGACCTCAAATAAACTGACTTGATTTTCATTGTATAATTTAATGAAATCTCATCACTGCGTGCATTATTGTTAGTTGACAGTGGAAGACAACAGGAGAATATTTGTATTTAGAAAGTTTTAACATTCAAGAAGGTCAGAATTTGGGGGGGGGGGCAGGGGAGACAGAATGACATAACAATCATGAAAATTAGAAATGGGCTTTGTGTCAAGGGTCTAAAAGAAACCAGAGTCAACCTGATGAAGATCAGCTAGAAGGACTTTAGAGAAATTCAACCTAATCTCTTTTTTTTTGTCCCCCCCACCTTTTTTTTTGGTCTGGTTATTCATGGGAATCTGTGTTTGTGGGAGTACTTTCAGGATATTTTCTATGGACAGATGCTGGTGTTCTTTAGTCTAGTTCTATGTAAAGCAACAGAAGGAAGTACGGATGGATAAAAGGGTTTGGCATTGCTAAATGTGGCCGAGGCCAATACAAATCGTGTAGGCCAATTAGAACTCCTGTTGGCTTAATGATCTTTGAAAACTGTTTTAAGTGATTATTTTACATTTTTATGGCTCAGCACTGAGTCTTCAGGAATGGTAGATGGTATGTTGTTTATCTTGAGTCCTAAGAGATTGGTGCTTTATACATAAAGTGGCTACCAGAGAAAGATGTTCCTGAATCTCTAGTTTTCTTCCCACCTCCCCCTGCCCAAAACAATGCCTATAGAAATCAGAAGGAAATCTCCCAGTCTCAAAACTTCTATAGTAATCTTTCCCTTAGCATGATCTTCCCCCTTGCCTCCCTTACTGTGATTTCTAGTACACATGTTACAGTGCCATGCATATGGTAAGAGCCCAATAAATACTTGTTGATTGACGAACTCATTGATTCCTAATAGGGTGAGCCCTCGATGCAAAGACTTGTATTCAGATATTAAATAGAAAGCACTAAATTGAAATAAATCACATCTGGTGAAGAGCAACTTTTCAAAACCTATCTCTTTCCAGCTTTATCTTAAAATCCATCTTATTTGTCCTAGAAAGTACTTGATTTCATGTGTGTGTGAGAGAGAGAGACAGAGAGAGAGAGAGATTTTATGGGAAAATGTATAGACCAAATATTTTGCATTTGCAACCCTACGAGAGGAAGCATATCCTATGAGAGATTTCCCAAGAGGTTAAGTAGAATGAGACTTGAGCATATTGTCCCTGTTAACATTGGTGTATTCACTAAAGATTGTTAGTGGTTTCTCCAAAAAGGAGTATTATAAAATTCCAAGTTACCCTGTTAAAACCAGAGAACTTTCCACTGACCCTTCCATTTTTACAACCCTGTAGTGTAATTAGATTCTGAAAAGCTGATATTTCTAGATTTCCTTTTTCCTCTTTGGGTTGTGAGACATTCAGATGTATCTAAACCAATGGACACTCATCTCATTGAATAGTAACATCTCAAATGCTAAAATGCTACTAGTAAAATTTTAAAATGAATTTTAATTTTGTCCACAATATTTTCCCCTTCTCAGAGTTAAGTAACTTTAAGGGAAAAGTAAAGTTGGTTCTTCAGTTGGATGAATACCATGCTTGGTCCTTTATTTTCTTATTTGGGATATATATGAATTGTGATAGATGACTGGAGGTCAAATGTCTAAACTGTTAATCTCTTCAGATTTACTTGCCATACATTATTAAATCTCACATCATAGTCAAGTGTTTGCAGGTGAGATTTTTTATCACCCTTGAGCATCATTTACTTGAGTCTGCAGATTGGAAAGGTGTCAGTTTGGGGATATTTAGAGCTCACTTGTACTTTTTACATTACTAGGTACTCCTCTCATTACTGCCAGCATTGCCTGAGTATGCTTCTTTTGAATTGAAATGTAATGATACCTTCTCCTCCCATTCTTTGACATCTTCTGGTTATTAAAGTTTCTTTAGGCCAGAGTAAAGTAGCTGAGTTTCCTACAGAATTGTTGTAAAAATCAAATGAAACAATGAATTTGTGTAATTCACTTTGTAAAAACATGCAGTGTTGTATAGATGTCAGCTATTATTATTGTTATTCTTATTGTACTTTCAAATGGTACTTCATTTCTCTGTTCATTTGTTGTAATACTATTCCATACTGTTGATGAAATCTTACATCCTGTCCTGTAGGGAGCACCATTTCAGCACTGGACATTTTGTATTCCTGTATATAGTATTTGAGTATCTGGTATAAGGTCACAAACTTCAGGACAAGGTCAGGGACCACATCTTATTTATCTTTGTTCCTGCCCTGGTACACTATACCTTATACATAGTAGCTTCTTAATGAATATTTTTTTAGTTGAAAGGAATCAAAGTGTTTCATAAGTGAATTAATGGATGAATAAAGAAGTATTCATTAATATAAAGTGGCAAAGATATAAGTAGAAAAATAAGACAGTTCCTACTCTCAAAGAATTTCTCTTATATATATGTTATATATATATACATATATATTAGGGTGTAACCGCAAATCATCTATAAAGGTTATATAGTTCTTAGGGCTCATCAGCAAAGCAAATAATTAAGAACCTTCTTTAATGTCATTTTCACTGACAAAACCTCATCCATTTCTGACATTGAACCATTTGACAGTGCCAAGAACATTGGTGGTAAGAACTTTCTTTTCCAGTTCTTAAGCAGCTCTGGCTATGTAGGAGGCAGGGACTGTAGCACCAGAAAAAGCAGTTGCCAGCTCACATCTAGAGGATGGCTATGGGGACTGGGGCTGGAAGCAGGGCTGGTCTTTGCAGGGGGAGCCCTCATTCCTAAGTTCCCCTGCACTTACCTGACTATCATTGGCAGTTAGTCAGTAATTGGCATTTGTGATGATAAGGATGGCAAGTCCCTTTTCATAGGAATCATTCTCCTTGATGACAGCAGCAAGAGGAGTGGCCTGGAAATAAAGCCAGTGGGAACTGTGGGAGGGTGGGGGAAAGAGAGGGTACTGTTACTCCAACGGCTCTTAGGCTTAGGTTCCTCAGGGTCTGTGAGAAGGTTGTAGTCAAGTTGGTGGCAAGGTTTGACTCGCCTTGACACATTCCACCTCCTGTTGCTCCCTCAGGTTGTCTTGCTGGTTCAGCTAGGCTGGTGCTGTAATGCTATTCATGCTATAATCATGAATAATTTATATAAGGGATACCTTATAAATGGGCAATTAGGTAGCACAGTGGGTAGAGTACCAGGGCCTGGAGTCGGGAAGATGAGTCTTCCTGAATTCAAATATGGCCTCAGACACTGTGTGACCTTGGGCAAGTCACTTAGCCCTGTTTGCTTCAGTTTCTTCATCTGTAAAATGAGCTGGAAAAGGAAATGGTAAACCACTCCAGTATCTTTGCCAAGAAAACCCCAAAATGGAGTCACAAAGAGTCATATACTACTGAAACAACTGAATACCAACAACCTTACAAATAGGACAATACCATATTTATATTTCACAACTATTAGCGTTTTAGAATTTTTAACTTCAGAATTATTAACTTTTCCTTTTTGAGGGGTCTTTTCAATGTATTATATAGATTGTAAAACACTCTAGAAAGGAGATAGCTAGTGGTGTATATTGCACCCAAAGTAATCAAAGAGAGTACTGAGGTTGTATTTAATGATTTAGACTAATTCTAGTGTCTGATCCTAAGAATTGTCATTGGGCAATGTTTGGAATAGAGGGTAATATCCTAATTCCCTCCCCTATATCCCCCCTCCAGCAAAATTTCTTCAATGGTGTCTTATTACTTCTAGGATAAAATACCAAATCCAGTCTTCAGCCTGGCATTTAAACCCTCCACAGTATGGTTGCCACTCACAGTGACAGTCATTCATATTATTCACCTTCACCTAATCTCCATTCTAATCAAGCAGGCCTGTTAGCTGTCCTTCATACAAGCTATTCTTTGCACAAATGGTCCCTCGTGTCTGGATGGTACTCTTACCTAATCTCTGCCTTGTGGAATCTCTAGCTTCCTTAAAAGCATAGCTCAGGTGACCCTCTCCTAGTCAAGAGCTCTCCTGATCCCTAACTCACTTTTCCTTTTGAAGTTATATGTAGCATTTCTTAGAGATATGCTATAGCCACCTTTAACAAGCTGACACATCAGACCCAATTGTTAAATTTTCACCTCTGAAACTGGCAAACTTATAAATCAAAGCTTGATTTATTGTTTGTTTTTTTAAACTATCTTGACTTTAAAAAGTGGTGGAGAAGATGATAGTAATACAGATTAAGCTTAAAATTGTGCTGTGGATACATTCTTTCTCCCCAGAAAGCCAATTGTTAAAACATTTATCAGAACACCCCTGAGTATTGATATAATTTACTTACTTGGGTACATAGTGTATCACCTCCAGTAGAAGGTAAGGTCTTCAGGGACAGGTACAATTTCATTTTTGCTTTTGCATTCTCAGCATAGTGCCATGTAAAAAGAAGGAACTGCATAAATGTCTGTGAAATTGACTTTAAAGATACTGCCCAGCAATAAAGGGAGGGAAATGGTGGGGGGTTTTTTGGCCACACGACAGTCCAGGCTATAATATGCTGAGTATTCCCACCATCTTGCCTCATAATTAGTTAGCAGTATACCCTAAGCCTAAACTTGGAATGGCATTATAAATAAATTTGTAAATTTATCTTTTTAAAATGTTACATTTGACTCAGTCTTTTACAAAATGTGCTGCTCATTTTTATTAGACATACACGAAGACAGTCTCTGGATCTGTTCTTGTGGTGTGGCACTCAAAGTTCTGGAATGCCAGTTTGTTACTTATGGTGAAGGGCTGGCAAATTGATATTCTAGATTAAAAAAATAAAATGTAGAAATTAAAATGGGCTGTTGATTGAGTGTTGATTATCAGATCATTTTAGAAGTGGTCTCTGGCTGAATATAGGGTGAAGGTAGAATATAGGGCATAGAGTAAATCTAGATCAACAAAACTGCCACATAATATATGATTTTTAAAAGATACCAATACAGCTTAGGAAGAATTTTTAATATGCCAAAAATAGGAATGAGAAGAGCGTATAGAAGATTTCAGTTATAGTCCTATGTGTTGCATTCCCTATAAAATTATTTTGTTTTCCGTTTTCTCCTTCAGGAAACTAGTGATAAATAGGTCTTTTATCACAGGGATGATATAAATACTAATATTAAGTGCTTTTAGGTCTTTAAATTGAAAATGGTGTGGGAAATTTCATACTAGAACCTCTTTTATAGAGCTTAAATTTATAAATGTTCATTTTATATTTCAACATATGCATACACCAGTCAGTGCACAGTTGAAGAACAATAAAGTAGTACAGTAGGCTCAGTTCTCATTTGCAGATAAAATAAAAACCTTATTTTGTGTCTTATGAAACATTTTCCTTGCAATAATAAAAGTTTACAGTCATGTTATAAGCTTTATTTGGCATGGATTTTTGCCAATTGTAATATCTATAGGATGTCTGACACCTGGACTCTTAATTAGTCAGTCATTGAGCATTTATTAAGCACCTACTATGTGCCAGGAAATGTGCTAAGTGCTAGGGGTATATGGGAAAAATTAGTTTTAAATGCTTGCTTCAATTTCTTCAGTTGTAAAATGGAGATAACAATAGTATTGAACTCCCAGGGTTATTGTGAGAAAGAAATAAAATGATTATTGAACAATAGCTGGCACACAATAGGTGCCTAATAAATTCTTGTTTACTTCCTTCTTCTTTCTATTTTAGAATTACACCTGCATTTTAAGTATATGACAGCCAGATGGCAGAAGTTGGCCATAGCCACAGATCAAGCTATAAGCTATAAACTATAGAGATAAGCCAAGTTTGGCCTGGGAGTACCCAATAAAGCAAGGCATACACTAATAGAGTTTGGTCAAGATAACTCACTGGCCAAAACAAACACTCTTTTTCACCAATCCAAAAGGCTACTCTACAGATAGACATCACCAGCTCATTAATATCAAAATCAGATTGACTATATACTATGTAGCCAAAGGTAGGGAAGCTCTATACAGTCAGTTAAAACAAAACCTGAAACTTACTGTGGATCAGATCATGAGCTCTTTATTTCAAAATTTAGACTTAAATTGAAGACAGAAAGGGAAACTATCAAACCATATAGATCTGACCTAAATAGCATCTCTTATGAATATGAAGTGGAGATGATGAATAGATTTAAGGGAGTAGATCTGGTAGACAGAGTGCCTAAAGAACAGTGGACAGAGATTTGCAATATTGTACAGGAGGTAGCAACAAAAAAAAAAATATTCCAAAGAAAGAGAAGAGCAAGAAAGCAAAATGGCTATCTGATGCAGCTTTACAAATAGCTGATGCATCCTGGGGCATCTCTAGTTGTCCTGGTGAATATCAGGCCACTGGACCCAGATGGCCCGGATAAGAAGGTGAGGCTGGTGACCTTGCACAGCCCTCCCTCACTCAAATCAAAGTCAACTGCAAGTCATGTCATCATATCCCTGATGTCATGGTCCTCTTTGAGAATGAAGGACAAACACAACAACAACAACAGCAGCAAATAGCTGGTGACAAAAGGAAAGCAAAAGGTACAAGAAAAAGGGAAAGATATATCCAACCAACTGAATGCAGAATTCCAGAGAATTGCAGGGAGAGGGAAGGTTTTTTTAAATGAATAGTGCAAAAAAAGAAGAAGAAAACAATACAATGGGAAAGACAAGAGATCCCTTCAAGAAAATTAGAGCTATCAAGGGAAAGTTTCATGTAAAAATGGGCATGATAGAAGATAGTGACTGGAAAGCAGGGACTTGCTTAAGCTCAAGGGTCAAGTAGTTGGCTGGGAAGATGAACAGTAAGTGAAAACAGACTCAGATTCAGACTCAGACTTTGGAATCTTTTTTTGGTGACAAAGAAGACCAAAACATACATCCAGAAGAAGTCAACAAAGTCCAAGAGCCTACATCAAAAGCCTCCAAGAAAAATAGGAATTGGTCTCAGGCCATGGAAGAGCTCAAAAAGGATTTGGAAAAGCAAGTGAGAGAAGTAGAGGAAAAATTGAGAAGAGAAATGAGAGTGATGCAAGAAAACCATGAAAAACAAGTCAATGACTTGCTAAAGGAGACCCAAAACAAACCTGAAGAAAACAACACCTTAAAAAATAGACTAACTCAAATGTCAAAAGAGCTCCAAAAAGCCAATGAGGAGAAGAATGCCTTGAAAGGCAGAATTACCCAAATGGAAAAGGAGGTCCAAAAAAACCACTGAAGAAAATACTACCTTAAAAATTAGATTGGAGCAAGTGGAAGCTAGTGACTTTGTCAGAAATCAAGATATTATAAAACAGAACCAAAAGAATGAAAAATGGAAGACAATGTGAAATATCTCATTGAAAAAACCACTGACCTGGAAAATACATCAGGAAAGATAATTTAAAAATTATTGGACTACCTGAAAGCCATGATCAAAAAAAAGAGCCTAGATATCATCTTTCAAGAAATTATCAAGGAGAACTGCCCTGATATTCTAGAGCCAGAGGGTAAAATAGAAATTGAAAGAATCCACCGATTGCCTCTTCAGAAAGATCCCAAAAAGAAAACTCCTAGGAATATTATAGTCAAATTCCAGAGCTCCCAGATCAAGGAGAAAATACTGCAAGCAGCCAGAAAGAAACAATTTGAGTATTGTGGAAACATAATCAGGATAATACAAGATCTAGCAGCTTCTACATTAAGGGGTCAAAAGGCTTGAATTATGATATTCTGGAGGTTAAAGGACCTAGAATTAAAACCAAGAATCACCTATCCAGCAAAACTGAGTATCATGCTCCAAGGCAAAATATGAATTTTCAATAAAATAGAGGATTTTCAAGCTTTCTCAGTGAAAAGACCAGAGCTGAATAGAAAATTTGACTTTCAAACACAAGAATCAAGAGAAGCATGAAAAGGTAAACAAGAAAGAGAAATCACAAGGGACTTAATAAAATTGAACTGTTTTGTTTACATTCCTACATGGAAAGATGATGTGTGTAATTCATGAGACCTCAGTATTAGGTTAGCTGAAGGGAATATGCATATGTGTGTGTGTATATATATATCTACACACACACACACACACACACACACACACATATGTATATATAGACAGAGGGCACAGCGTGAGTTGAATACAAAGGGATGATATTTAAAAAAATAAAATTAAATTAAGGGATGAGAGAGGAATATATTGAGAGAGGGAGAAAGGGAGAGATAGAATGGGGTAAATTATCTCACATAAAAGTTGCAAGAAAAAGCAGTTCTGTTGGAAGGGAAGATGGGACAGGTGAGGAGGAATGAGTGAATCTTGATCTCATCAGATTTGACCTGAGGAGGGAATACCATACACACTTAATTGGGTATCTTACCCCACAGGAAAGAAGGAGGAAGGGGATAAAAAAGAGGGGATGCTAGAAAGGAGGGCAGATAGGGGGAGGAGGTAATCAAAAGCAAACACTTTTGAAAAGGGACAGGGTAAAGGGAGAAAATTGAATAAAGGGGGACAGGATAGGAGGGATCAAAATATAGTTAGTCTTTCACAACATGAGTATTGCGGAAGGGTTTTACGTAATGATACACATGTGGTCTATGTTGAATTGCTTGCTTTCTTAGGGAGGGTGGGTGGGGAGGGAAGAGGGGAGAGCATTTGGAACTCAAAGTTTTAAAACCAGATGTTCAAAAAAAAGTTGTTTTTGCATGCAACTGGGAAATAAGATATACAGGTAATGGGTCATAGAAATCTATCTTGCCCTACAAGAAAGTAAAGGAAAAGGGGATGGGGGGAGTGGGGTGACAGAAGGGAGGGCTGACTGAGGAACGGGGCAATCAGAATATGCCATCTTGGAGTGGGGGGTAGGGTAGAAATAGGGAGAAAATTTGTAATTCAAAATCTTGTGGAAATCAATGCTGAAAAGTAAAAATATTAAATAAATTTAAAAAAACAGGAATCATCTACCCAGAAAAAAAAAATGGACACGGTAAAAAACAAATATGGTAGGGATTTAACAGGAAAGGAGATTAAGAAAAGGCAGCAAGAATATGTAAAAGAACTATAGAGGAAAGATTTTAACATCACTAATAACCACAATGATGTGGTTGTTGCTCTAGAGCCAGACATCCTGGAAAATGAAGTCAAGTGGGCCTTAGGAAGCATTGCTAAGAATAATGTGAGTGGAGGTGATGGAATTCCAGCTGAACTATTTAAAATCCCAAAAGATCATGCTGTTAAAGTGCTGCCCTCAATATGCCAGCAAATTTGGAAAACAAAACAGTGGCCACTGTATTGGAAAAGATCAGATTGTATCCCAATCCTAAAGAAGGGTAATGCCAACGAATGTTCAAGTTACCAAACAATTGCTCTCATTTTACATGCTAGCAAAGTTATGCTTACGATTCTACAAGCTAGACTTCAGCAGTATGTCAACTGAAAATTACCAGAAGAGCAGGCTGGTTTTCAAAGAGGCAAAAGAAATAGAGACCAAATTGCCAACATTCATTGGATTATGGAGAAAGCAAAGGAGTTCCAGAAAAAACACCTACTTCTACTTCGTTGACTTCTACTATATTGACTATACTAAAGCCTTTGACTGTATGGATCACAACAAAATATGGCAGTACACAAAGAGATGGAAGTACCAGATCATCTTAATTGTCTCCATGGGCCAAGATGCTACATTTATAAATGAACATAGAATAATTGATTCATTTAAGATTGGGAAAAGAGTATGGCAAGGCTGTGTGTTATCACCTTATTTGTTTTACTTGTATGCAGAGTACATCATATGAAATGCCAGGCTGGATGAATCAAAAGCTGGAATTAAGGTTGCTGGGAAAAATATCAACAATCACAGATATGCAGATGACACCACTCTTATGGCAGAAAGTGAAGAGGAATTAAAAAGCCTTTTGATAAACGTTAAAGAGGAGAGCTGCCTTGAAGCTTAACATCAAGAAAACTAAGCTCTTGGTAACTGGACTCATCACTTCCTGAGAAATAGAGGAAGAAGAAATGGAAGAAGTATCAGTCTTTATATTCTTAGGCTCAAAGATCACTGTACATGACGACTGCAGACATGAAATTAAATTTCCTTGGAAGGAAAGCTATGGCAAATCTGGACAGCATACTAAAAAGCAGAAACATCACCTCGTCAACAAAGGTCTGTATAGTCAAAACTGGTTTTTCCAGTAGCAGTGTATTGCTATGAGAATTGAACTATAAGAAAAGCTGAGTACTGCAAAATCGATCCTTTCAAATTGTGGTACTAGAGAAGACTTTTGAGAGTTCCCTGGACAGCAAGGAGGTCAAACCAGTTAGTACTTAAAGAAATTAATTCAGGCTGTTCACTATAAAGTCAAATACTGAAGGTGAAGCTTAAAAACTTTGGCCACATAATGAGAAGATGGAACTCATTGGAAAGGGCCCTGATGTTGGGAAAGATTGAAGGCAAAAGGAGAAGGGGACAACAGAGGTGAGATAGGATAGATAGTGTCATGGAAACAGTGCATGTAAGCTTGGACAGACTTTGGGAAATAGTGGAGGACAGAAAGGCCTGGTGTGCTACGGTCCATAGGGTCTCAAAGAGTTGGATACGACTGAAAAACGGCATGGAGATAAGCTATTTTGCTGAAATGGATTATCATACTTTCCTAAACCTTTTTATATCTAAACTAGAGCCTTTTGCTAAAGCAACTAAATTTAAGCAAACTTTAAATAAGCACTATATTTTGAGATGATACTTTAAAGCAGCTTTAAAAAAACTGAACTATAAACTAAACCAAATACCAAATATTTATTGACACTCTTCCAGGCTCTCTGTGGAATTTAGAAGTGTACAATAAAAATTACTAAATTTTGGCATACATTTTGATCTAGAGATTCCATCTCAAAAGTATGTCTGGCATCCTTTGAGGGCAAAGACTCTCTTTTTTTAATCTTTTTTTGATTTTGTTTTTGTATCTTAATCACCAAGTACCAGTAGCTAGCATATAGTAAGTGATTAATAAATGTGAAATTGAATTGATAGACGTAAAAGATCCAAGTATACAAAAATGTTAATAATATCATTATTCGTGATAACAAAAGCCTAGAAAAAATGTATGCCTAATGATTGGGGATTGGATGACTAAGTTATAACATGAATAAATTGAAACATTACTACATTATAAAGAATGATGAATGTGAAGAATTTAGAGAAATATGGGAAGCCTTCTATGAAGTGATGCAAAGTGAAGAAACACACCGTTGACTACAATAATATAAAATCAACATGGAGAGATAACAAAACTCAGGTCACTTAGATCACTCAACATAGGTACCGTATTGTCAAAATTAAAGGATAACTTTTTCTTAGCAATAGATATGCTACATTTTAACAGATACATTTTAGAAGAAAAAGTTCCTTGGGTGTTGGTTGAGCAGTATCCATTTTGTCAAAGCAGAATGAATCAGTTATTTTTATAAAAAATAAGATAATTGTGTTTACATCAAGTTGAAATGCTTTTATATGATCAAAATTGATAAAGCTAGGAAAAGAAGGGAAAAAATCCTTGTATCAGATGTCTCTGATAATATATGTCTAATATCCAAAATATTTTAGGGAATTAAATATTTAAGACCAAGATTCTTTCTCCACTGGATAAGTGGTCTGAGGATATGAACAAACATTTCTTAGAGAAACTATCAACTTAACAAATATATGAAAGATTGCTTGAAATCAATAATAATAAAAATATTGCAAACTGAGAGAACTCTAAAGTGTAACCTCAAACCCAGCAATTGGCAAAAATCACAAAACTTAGTCATTGTTGGAGGTATTGTGGGAAAAGAGGCATACTGATGTGCTATTGGTGGAGCTATGCATTTGTCTAACCCTACTGGAAAGTAATTTTAAATTGTGCTAAAAGTATGAGTAAAAAGTTCATATTCTTTTATTCAAAAACGCATTGTTACACATACACGCCACAGAGGTCAAATATAGGAAAAAACGTTCTATATATTTTGTAGCTCCAAAGAACTGAGGGGAAAAAAATAGGTGTCCATCACTGGGGAGTAGTTATACAAGGCGTGGCATAGAAATATAATGGAATCCTGCTGGTACTATAAGAAAAAATTAGTATGAAGAACTCAGAGGATTATGGGAAGACATTTGAAGTGATAAAGAGTCAAGTAATTGGAACTAGAACAATATACATGAAGACTACTATACATATGTACATACATATGTGTGTATATGAAAGACAGAACAAAAAGCATAACAAAAAAATTTGGAACTCAAAATTTTAAAAATGTTAAAATTGTTTTACATGTAATTGGGGAAAAACAAAATATATATTAAGATATATGTTTTTTAAAAAAAAAACCTAAATGCTATGTAATTACAATGACAAAGCATGGTCTTGGAGCAGTTGAGAAAATATATTTTTCCCTTACTTTTTATGAGTGTGGGTGGTGGAGGCGGGTGGAGAGAGATGGACTAGAAAGAAGTTTAGAATGGGCAGAGAAACCTGTGGATGTAGAATATTATATATACTTTTGAACAGTTTTTTTCTGAAATGTTTTTCTTATTTTTTTTAATTTTTGCAATACGGAATGGTTAATTGGAGAAAAAAGAGGAGTGATATATTCAGAAAGAAATGTAATATTTTTTAAAAACATCATTGAAAATAAAATTTAAAAAATAAATTACAACAGGATAAGTATGAAGGATTATAACACAAACTATATCATAGTGCAACACCTGATTAATTTATTCCCCAAATGTGAGTTCTGAGATGTTAGAGATTATTTAGTTTCAATCCAGTGATTATACAGATTCTCTACCAACAAATCATGATTTGTTAATATCTTGGACACTTAATATTGACAAAGTATTACTTTTTCAACATTTCCTGGTTTGATCAAAGGCAAATTTAATGTATTTTAAACTGTTATTAATAGTGATAAAAATAAAATGGAACATCAGTATAATATAATCAGTGAACAGAGAGCTGGCCTTGGAGTTAGGGAAGACATCTTTCAGGTCCCACCTCTGACTCTTGTTGAAGGTGTGAGCCTGAATGCTTCGGATTTAGACTATAATCTGAAAAACAGGTAACAATCTACATTGAGAGGGAATTGTCAATAACCATAAAATCGTAGGTCCAGTGTGAATAATAATAATAATACCTAACATCAATATAGTGATTTATTTGTAAAAGAAAGTATTTAAAAGAAAAATCTCTAGTTTGAAGGAAATTGTAAAGAAGAGTTGACCAAAGCCAGGTAAAGAAGAAACTGAAAATTTCTGTCCTCATCTATATCAAACCTTTCCATTGTAGTTGCAATATTTGTAAAGCAAATTTCTAGAACATCAGGCATGACCATTTTCAAATGTAAGTGCCTAAGTCAGAGAGACATTATTTTAGGTTATCCATGCTTCCACTCTCTTCTATTATTTCAAATAAATGAGATTTGATTATTTTTTGAGTTATTTTTCAAACTTTCTTAAGAATTCAGGCAGGTATATATAAGAAATTATATATAAGGCAATGTGAGTTGAAGAAAAAACATTGAATCAGGAATCAAAAGATCAAGGCTCTGATATTTGCTCTACCACTAACTTGCTAAGTGACATTGGATACCTTTCTAGGTCTCCTTTTACTCATTTGTTAAATGAATACATTGAACTAGATGACTATATTAAGGTTCCTTCCTGGTAGGGGAAAAACAGTGTTCTAATGTCTAGTGTGAGTATGAAAAAAAAAAACAACCTGATAGCTGCTATTTTCAATATTTTAAGCCTTCCTTTTTTTCTAGAATGAAAATGTAACCTTTCAGGAATCCCAGCTCTGGATTCTATAGTCTTGCTCCCCAAAAAGGAATCTAGAAAAAGTATAAAGGAAGGCTTCCTTCTTGGTCTGCTGTCTAGAATAATACTTCTCATCTACATCACACCCTCATTCACTTCATTCCTTATTTGACATATAGAAATGTTTTTTAAAACTAAGAAAAACATGAAATATTTTATCCTTCGCTATTCCTTTTAAAAATAAAAAAAAAGCCCACTGAGGAGAAAATAAAGACAGTGAATTCCTTTTTCAGATGCTAGTTAGGTTACCCCTTTTATCTCTTCTTCCTTTTCTACACCACACCCAACAGTGCTTTGGCTTTCTTGCCACAACTGAAAGTGGTGTTTTCATTCGTCAACTGACACATTCATCTTTGCTCCCTACTCTCCCTGTCTGTGCCCCCACCTGTCCCCTCACAGAATTAAAGAGTGATCCCAACCTCTCTCTAGCTTTGGTGCTTCATGACCTGTGGGTGTGTCCAATTTCTAAATAGTTAACAAATATTGAGTACCTGAGTTAAAGAGAAATGTTTCTGTGCCTGATGAAATTACACTAGGAAAGCCAAATAGCTGAATAGAAACTGTGATTTAATGACAGTTATTTTGGCATGTCTCAGAAACTGTCCATAACAAAAGTTTACTTATACATAGTCATTTGTTTAACTTGAGGACTCACATTACAGCGCTATGACTCAACCTCCCTCTTGCAGGCATTGGGAAAGTAAAAAGAAATAAAATTAAATTAAAATAGCTTTACAGCTTAACAATACCATCCATTGTAAACTAGTGCCAGCCAGGGAGATATCAGGAAGTGGCCAGATGGGCCTGATCAGTACATGTTTGTTAATTCCAGAAATTTTTCAGATATTTTGAGGCCAATTTCCTGATGGAACAGTGATGACAAAGGAATACAGTCCTTTGAGGATGAGGAAGATGATGAAGGTCCTGAATTTAGTTTTCATTGATAAGAGGTTAAATTTATATGTAGTGAAGAAGAGGATGAAACACTTTACATACATTATCTCATTAGAACCTCAAAACAGCCCCCTGAGGTAGATAGTGCCAATGATATTTTACACAAGAGTAAAGTGTTAGATATTTTCTTCTCCTAATTGCCTTTTGAAGTCCTTTTCTACTTTAAGGCACACAGGTATAAAGTGTCAAAGGCCATATTTGAAATCAGATCTTCCTGACTACCGGCCCAGAGCTCTGTCCGCTGTGCCACCTAAAAACAGCACCTTAACCTCTCAGAACTACCTCTAGATGAATGAGGGGCTAGGTCTTAGTAGTAGACTACTGAGGACCAGTAGAAGTGGGCAGGTGGAGATGGCTGCCTAAGAGTATATGTTCTCCTTATTTGTGTATGTATTGTATTCTCACTGCCAACCCCTCTAGATTATAAACTCCTTGAGGGAAAGCATCATGTATGTGGTGGTTTGTTTTGTTTATTTCTAAACTCCCAGCACCTTCCATAGTGCCATTTATTTCAGAGGCACAAAATGAGTGTTTAGTTGAATTTTTGTTGAATGTATAAAGTACTTGAAGCTGCATAGAAGAGGACAACTGTAGGTTTTTTTCCCTTAGTCTCTCCTTTTGACATCTAAAAGCCCTATTAGTTTTATTTACTTACAAGTTGTAGAGCAAAATGCCACAGCTTCAGGTTGTGCTATTAAATTAGTCTAATTCAACCAATTCTATTTTGGGATTGTAATTGATTATTCAGTAACGGCTAAAAACCACATGCTGGCTAATTTCCAGTGTCTGCCGAGGAAGACAAATTATAAAATGTATGAATTATCTTTCTGGATACGTTCTCATTCCCACAGCTAAATGTTAATTGGTTTAAATGATGTAATAGTATGCCTTGATCACAGGTGTTGTCATATGAGATTGCAGTATGACCCTGGCTCTCTCTCTTTTCAAATGTAAGACTTGAGAAGTTTATTTGTGAAATTCAAACAGTTCCATCCATTAATGACCACTAATGCCTATAATTAAGGTACAGACAGTTAGTTAAAATAGATAACATCTTTGTTTAAATGTAAACTGAGAAAAGTTCATGCCTTTGGCAATTACATAGAATCAATGTAAACTAGAAAGGACCTTACAAATCATCTAATCCACCCCCTTTATTTTATAATTGAGAAAAGGGAAACCTAGAGTGATTAAGTAACCAGCCCTGGGAGCCACAGACAATATGTTTTTTCCTATATAGCTGAGATACAGATTTAGACTTCAGAAGATGTGTGACCTTATCAGTAGGGCTATTTCTCTAGCAACCTCTCATGAGTTCTTGTGACCGAACAAGTTAATCAGTTGGTGGCCAACCTTTAATCCTCTCTGAATTGAGCCAGGCTGGTCCTTTCATGACAGACACAGTCTCTCAATGTTCCAGTTCTCAAAGCCTTTAAATTTGGCTCTGTCAGAGGTGGGGCATAGTCTTTGAGACCTTAGGACCCATATGCCACAATAAAACACAGGATTGGAATTTTAGTGGGGAAAACAGGAATTATTTTAGTTATTGTGATAATCTTCTTCTTTGGCTCTTTCCACTTTGCAATTTAGCTATGTCTCACTGCCATTCCAGTTTTCTTTGCTTTCTCATTACTGAAGTGTCAGGTCCTATCTTCAGTCTGCAATCAACTGCCTTCTTTATTTTTTTTCTGCCACCTGAACCATATTTCTTTCCACTTTTAGTTCTTACGTTTCAATTTTCAATCCCTTTGGCTCCCAAAATAGAATTCTTAGTCAACAATTAGAGGATCGTCCTTTTAAAGCAAGAAGGAACCTTGGACATCACTACATCCAACCTCTTCATTTTACAGATAAGGAAGCTAAGCAAGAGAAATGGGGCAAATTTCCCAAGGTCATATAGGGAATAAATGTTAGAGCTAAGATACAAAGCCATGTCACTTAACTCTAAACCCTGCTTTTTCCATGGTATTGATGAGGTTAAAGAAAAGTGATGATGGTAGGGAACCATAGGTTTTTAGGGGTAACTCAAGCCTTCTCAGCCAAGGAAAAAGACAAAGTTTATTAAGGATTCACCGTATTGGGTTGTTTTAAGAAATCCCACCCTTTGGGACACCTGTTTTCACAAGCAGCGGGCCAGATTCGGACTACTGAGCTAGATTGAATCTGAGCGCCTTCGTGGAGGCAAGATAGAGATTATATGCAAAAAGATTGTGGGAGGGATTGAGGGGTGGTCGGGGGTGACTAGAGGAGGGGTTTAGGGAGGTTCTTGAGGAGGAGTCCAAGGAGGATCCTGATGGGACTGGAGTTACCAGAGGTCAAGACTCCAGGAAACAAGAGAATGGGATTTTGGTAGGATTAAGGGTGGGAAGCAGCTGGGCTAGGCCAGGCCGAGATTTGGGCCTAATGATAAGGAAAGGCTTATGGCCTCAGGGGAAGGCCAGATCTAGTTGGAAGATTCAAGGAGAGTTCAAGGGGGTTCCCAGAGACTGTACCCTCATCAGTACCACACCAATTTTGAGACTAGCAGGAATGTTTACAAAAGTTCCAGTGTTATGCATTTGTTCCAATTAAGGTTTCCCAGTGTTTTACCTGGTTTTTTCTAAGTAGGAATATGCAGGAACCAGCAAATGGGCTTTTAAGAGTTAACTAGTAAATTTTCAGTGGGAACATTTATACACCTTGGGAATGCTACAAATCTGGGCTTGATTTATTGTTTTCTTGATTATCTAGACTTATAAAAGTGATGTAGAAAATGTCAGTAATGACATAAATGAACTTGAGTGTATTGTACATACCTTTTTTTTCTAGAGGGACAGTTATTAAACATTTACCAGAACACCACTGTTTCCAGGTATATGTATTTGGTTAGGTGTCTGATAATTAATCCATTGGTCAGTCAGTGTTTAATTAATTACCTAGATTATTATTGTTAAAGGAGGGGGAAACACTTGTGGTGGGCAATGGTGTGGTGAGAAGATAATTTGATCATCTGCTTTAGGGACTAAAGATAGAAAGGACCTTAGAAGTCAGATAGTCCAGCCTCTCATTTACTAAGGAGACTTAGGCCAAGACAAGTGAAGAGTTTTATCCAATATTATAGCATTACTAAGAAGCAGAAGTACTATGAACTTCAGTCCTTTGAACACAAGTCCCATGTTTTCTCCATTATGTCACATGTGGCGAGACAATGGGCTGGGCAACAAGTGGGTGTAATACAGGAGAATATTGTAAGGGACCTCATGTTCTGTATGTAATTTGTCTTTCTGCTCCTTGGAAGCATACTCGAATATCTATATTATTTGCAGAAATTAATTGTTGTATATTGTACTCAGATCAATTAGGAAGGAAAATATTATAGATTCACAGTGATAGTGAGAATCAAAAGGGACCCTAGAAATCTAACAACAGCAACAACAACAATAGTAATAACTACTAGCATTTCCATAGCACTTTATTGTTTGTAAGGCACTATACAAATATCATCTCATTTATCACTCATACAAACTCTGGGAGGGAGGTGCTATTATGATCACCATTTTACAAATAAAGAAACTGAGGATGAACGGTAAAGTGACTTGCCCTAACAAGCACTTGGATTTGAACTCAGATCTTTCTGTCTCCTGTGCCATCTAACTGACTTCGATGCTAGATGCATGGTCTCCAAGTTATTTAGCAGTGAGGAAATCTTTTCTAGAGTTACATCGCAGCTGGCAGCTTGCCCCTTGCTACATTAGTTTCTGCCCCTTGTTACGTTAATTCCTGTTCATGCACTCCACCAGAATAAATGCAAACGACCAACAAGTACAAAAAAGATATTCAGCCTTTCATATCTTTATTTGTTGTTCAATGAAATTTGCCACGGTGAATACATTCCAAAAGAAGGAGTTATTTTATTTCTATACAACAAATTTTCCATTTCTTGTTGCCTGCATCAACACACATTCCATCACTGTACAGGACAGACTCTTCATAAAATAAGAGTACTCAAAAAAAAAAAAACCCAAACAAACAAACAATAAGAGCAGGAAATACTAGGTTAATTAATACCTGGAGAGCAGGTATAGACCTAAACAATGAAAAGTCACTCCTGTACCCAACCAGCACAAGACACAGTAAGTGCTACCTTCATGAACTTCACAGGGAGGAATATGCATGTTTAAACCATATGTGTCCCTCTAATAGTTTGCAAATGTATTCAACCACAGGAAAACTAAAATTATCTTTCTTTTTGGCGGGAAAAAAATGACTGGCCTTCCTTACAATGAAGATTTCACTGTTTCTTTTCCAGTTTTTAAGTGAGATGTTTTATAAGACCTAGAAAATTTCATTGTAAAAGTCCTCTATTTTGCACCTTTACTGAGATTTTAAAGGCTATAAATAAAGCATGAATCAATGGAAACTTCATTAATTCACATTCTAGAACTTGAGGGTCCCATTCAACATGGTATATGCTGAGGCACACAAGATGGTCAAAAGGACAGTCAGTCAGTCAAAGGACATTTATTAGGCATTTACTATGTGCCTGACACTGTGCTAAGAGCTGGAAATAAAGAGAAAGGCAAAAACTGTTCCTGCTAACTAGAGATAGGCTGTATCTACCATAATCTACGCTGTTTTATTTGGTTGTTGTTGAGTCGTTTCAGTCACATCCAACTTTCTATGACCACATTTGGGGTTTTCTTGGCAAAGATACTGAAGTGGTTTGCCATTTCCTTCTCCAACTCATTTAACTGATGAGGAAACTGAAGCAAACAGGGTTAAGTGACTTGCCCAAGGTCACACAGCTAGTAAGTGTCTGAGGCCAGATTTGAACTCAGGTGCTCCTAACTCCAACACCAGTTCTCTATCTACTGTGACACCTAGCTGCTCACTTTACTTAGTATATGTGTGTACACACACACACACACACCAAGTAAAGTAGCATAGACGGAAAAGAGAACACCCAAGACAGAACCTTGGGGGACACCCAGGGTTAGCAGCCAAGACCAGGATGAAAATCTGGCAAGGAAGCCTTGATAAGGAGGGATCAGACAAATAAGAGTAGAACCAGGAGAGAGGGATGTAATGAAAACCTACAGAGGAGAAATTATGCAAGAGGAATAGTGATCAACTCGTTCAAATGGTTCAGAGAGCTCAAGAACTATGAAAATGGAGAAAAGACCATTAGATTTGGCAATTAGGAAGTGATTGGTAAATTTAGAGAATTTCCTTTGAATGATGAGGTTGGAAGCTAGATTGCAGAGGGTTTAGAAGAGAATAAAAGAAATCACCTACTACAGATGATAAGTGTTTAACCATGGAGGGAAGGAGAGGATAGTGGATGATACCCATCTGGGATAATAGGCTTAGGTAGGGTTTTTATGAGGAAGGGAGAGACATGGACCTTTTTGTAGGAGGTAGGGAAATGGGTGAGTAAATAGAGATTAAAGATAAGAGATTAGGAATAATAGTGGCAGGAGGAGGGCAATCTGCTAGAGATTTTCTGTGTGTAAAGAGTGAAGGAGGAAATAGTTGAAAACGATATTTGAGTCATATGACATCTGGAGGAGGAGATTACCTGGATCTCTCAGGGAATGGCTTCAATTTTTTCAGCAAAGAAGGTAAGGAAAGGGGTGGCATGTGAGTCTTGAGGCTAGGTTTTGAACAACCACCAGTGGTCTGGGACAGCAGATTGATTAGAAAATAGGAATAGACTTATTGCCTTGATGCAACAAGAGTTGCACATTAGATAACATAAATCTATAATGGACCAAATAGCACATTTTCATTGATTTTCTCCAGCTACATTACACAGTATGTGAATAGGAGGAAAGGATATCTGGACTAATCCAGGGATTAGTCAAGGTATGGCAGTAATGGGACCAGGAGGCCAGGGATTGGAAAGTAGAGAGTAGTAGTATAGAGTTGTTTTGGTTTACCAAAGTATTGCTATAGGAAAAGGAAGAGAGTTGTAGTCACAGCAGGAGTGCTGACCTGAGTGAAAACTGAGAGGATAATTTGATGGAGGTAGACCCAGGAAAACATAAATTAAAATACAATTTCTGACACGTGTTAGCTATGTAACAAATTACTTAACCTCTCTAAGCTCGTCTTCAGAAGACGGGAAAGTTAAACTAGATGGTCTTAAAAAGTCCCTTCTAGCTCTAAATCTATGATCCCGAGTTATATTATTGAATTGTGTGAAATCTCACTAGAACATCCCTCAGATCTGTGTTCTCATTGTTGCTCTGCCTCTGACTGGTTTTGGGACTTTGGCAAATCTGTTCAAGCCATTGGGCTTCATTTTCTTAATTTATAAAATACTGATGTTGGATTGGACAATCTTTAAGAGCTTGTCAAAGCTCTGAAATTCTATGATTTATCTTCTGGAATCATCTTCCACTCTTTCTTAAAAGAGGGCCTGGGGTGGGATAGGGGAGGGGGAGAGATAAACAAACTGTGTTTATTCTGATGTTTTAAGTTAAGTATGAGTAAGCATTGATGTTGTTTGCTTCTATGTAGTAGACCCTTAGCTTTCAAGGAAGGTCTTTGGGGGCATTACAAAAGAGCCTGAGAATAGGCAGATCTTATGATCATTGTATTATAAAAATGCTTCTACTGAGGAAGAAAGAAGACACAAATCAGTTATGCGTAAATTTCTTCATTCTGCTTCTTCCAAGCCTATGGGAAGGGCAAAGATTCACTAGAAAGAGACTGAGTTGAAATAGAGAGGCTACAACCAAAAAGACTGAGTTGATCTGGGAAAAGAAAAGGTTTATAGGCTTCCAAACAGCTCAAAATAGTTTTCTCTCAAGCATCAACCATCTATGGCAAAAATTTTCACTGGCACACAGGCTGGGGGGGAAATGCAAAACAGACAAAATTTGTCTTTCTCTCTTAGTCTCCTTTCTTCCTGACTCTCCCCTCAATGACTTCTTTTTCTTGCTGTAGACACCCAGTAACCTCATACTGACCCCTGGCTATCACAAATGCAGTACCCATCCCATTCAGACTTGCAGTCTTCCCTCCTTTCCAGGATAAGGATGTGACTTGTGATTTCACTGATACAAGGGAACTTCTGGTTGGGTAAACTCCTTCTGTCAATGAAGGTCTGCTATTTCTGTGCAATTTATAGTCTTGGAGTTGCCTGAGCAACAGAGAGGTTAAATGATTTTCCCGGTTTCAGAGATGGGACTTGAACTGAGATCTTTCTGGATCGGAGAAGAGTTCTTTACTCATTAAACTCCACTGCCTACTGTGACCCAGCCAAAAGTCTTTCCCTAAGCATCAATTTCAGCTAGGCATTCTTAACCTGGGAAACATATAATATATGTTATATATTTGTGTGTGTGTGTGTATATATATATATATGTATATATATATATACACATATATGTGTATGTATATTGTATATAAATGGGGAAATATAGATCTATATATTAATATACATAGAGTAACATGTATATATTATATTAAGATACATATCTTATATATAACATATAAAGTAATGTGAAATAAGTTATATACCAACTATATATTATACTATAATATATAGTAACTGTATTTTAGTACAATTGGACTCCTTTGTTACCCTATTTTTAAAATGTTATTAATTTTAAAATAATATTTTGAGAAGAGGTCACAAGACTACTAAAGGGGTCCATGACACAAAAAAGATTATGTAAGCTATGTATAGATTTGATTATCTGATCAAAAAAGGTAGCATTGAACATTAATTCTCTCCTACTCTGAAATCATTTGCATTTTTGAAAAAGACCCAAATGAATCACTGATGTGTAAGGTGTGAGCTTGCTGCCTTCCACTCCCACCAAGTATGGGAAAATTGGACTTTCTGGTGCTCTTAATATCTCCTAGGTCACCACCCCTTTTCAGACCTCAGTGTACTGGGAAGTAAAATATCTGAAACCAGCACTGGGGAGGCCAGGTACAGTGCTAAGCAATTTTCAAATATTATCTCATGTGATCCTCACAACAGCCCTGTGAGGTAGGTGCTATTGTTTTCCCCATTTTACATTTGAGGAAACTGAGAAAAACAGAAAGCTGGTTTGACTTGCCCAGAATCATATAGCTAGCAAGAATCTAAGGCTGGCTTTGAACTCAGGTGTTCTGACTCCAGGCCTAGGGCTTTATCCAATGTGTTGCCTGCTGCCTCTCACAACTTATTCCTCCCCATCCTAGTCTATTCTTAATCTTTACAAACTAAATTGTAGGGGGAAACAGTTATCTATGGGGGAAAAGTATGGATTGGTATAATTGTTTGAAACCCAAAAACTCAAATGCAAAGAATACATTATTAAAAAATATTTAATCCTTCAGAGGCACCAATCTGAGCCAGGTAGAACAGAACTCATCACCAGATAGATTCTATATTTACTTATTTGCAAGTATTTCATCTAATCTTTCCTATTGTCAGCTAAAAACAGTATACAGAGTGAACTTTAAATATTGAACAACATGCCCCCGAACAACTAACTAATAAATAATTTAGATCATTTGATTGACTCCTAAAGAGCAAACAGCTGGCTAACACTTTTCAATTAGTTGTCCTGGTATTGTGTAGATTTAGATAGTTTTGCAGTAAGAACCAGATGTTGGGGTTTGGGGGGCAGCACAGGGAGGGAGTTAAAACAGTGCAAAGTGGAAAAGAAAAAGGAAGAGACCAACAGGGATAATAGAATATCTAAGAAACAGGGAGGAGAATGAAGATAAAATTCCTCTGCTTCAAAACGCCAAGAGACTCCATTTTTTTTTTTTAAGAAATCTCTGTCTTTTGACTAGTGTGAAAGCAGCCAGAAACCATGGGAACCAGTGATAGACCTAGAGTCCTAAAATCAAAATGGCAGCTCTGCACTTACTGATTTCGATGAACCTAATCTTTCCTCTGTCAGTATCTGTGGGCTATAAATTCCATTGTGCTGGTCCTTGGAAATAAGCCAACAGTTCTGTGCTCAGTCTAAAGCAGGTTAAAATATTTCCAGGTTACACGGTGTCTAGGTAGTCCATTAACAAAGATAATGCTGATGTTGGTATAGCAAGGTTAGGTAATTGACTCTGCTGTTCCCTTCTTCCTAATTCAAAACCCAGGAATGTAAGAAGGCAAAAATACCAAAACAAAGAAACAAGCAAAACCACAAGATCTGCTATAGATGGTGGCTTAGTAGGAGGTAGGATAGTGGATAGATCACCAGGCCTGGAGTCAGGAAAATCTGCATTCAAATCCAGCTTCAAATAAATGCTACCTGTGTGACCCTGGGCATGTCACTTCATCTCCATGGCTCTTAATTTCCTCATATGTAAAATGAGTAGGTTAAACAAATGACCTCTAAAGGTCTCTGACAGCTGAAGCATTCCATGACTCTGTAAGTAGTGTCTTATTTTTAGCTCCTCAGACATAGTTACAAATATAACATTGAACTCACCCCAGGCAGAAGCCTAAAACACTAATCAGTACTTTCTACTTTTTAAGCCAGTTTAGGTTCATGTGATGTAATCCTGAATGTAATATATCTGCAAATGAAACCCTATGGGCATAGAACTGTGAAGCAGATTGATTCAATAGTTTCTATTAGGAGCTCTGCAGAGTACCACTGGATACCTCCTACCCATATACTGTCCAGAACATGGCCCACTGATGGGTGCAAGTTCATGTCCAAATTAGGAGGAAGAGTGCCCCCTGCTGCATGTCTTCATGCCAAGCTTGACCAGTTTTGGCCCACAATTCTCATAGACCACTGACTCTGCTGAAAGAAATTAGTGTAACCTCCCCTGCCCCCACCCAAGTGTCATGTATAATATCCCCAAGTAAAATATGATTGTCTTGCCACTACAAGTCCTTGGTTAGGAGTGTGATAACCAAAGTTTGAAAGGCTACAAAAGTAAAACTGTTTAAGAAGGTAGTTTTTTTAAAAACAATTTACTAATATAAAATAACATATTGGAAGTCTCTTAAACTAGTCATTGATAAAGGAGTAAAACTGCTAAGGAAATCTATTGCCATGTCCAAGAGCTAACTATTTAATTATGTTCCATTCTGTTTAATCTTAGAAGGTTTGCAGAACAAAAGTCCTGGAAATGGATCTTGCTTAAAGTAAAGTGAGTGGGTGATTTTTCACAAGAGAACATGTACATCAACATTACTTGCTTCCTTCTCTCAGGACTTTAAAATGACTTGCTGAAAAGGAGACCACAGGATGCCAGCCTGATTTCTTCAGCTGTCTGAGGAAACATTTTCCTGTGAGATCCAAAGGTGCTAGATGCAAGTGGAGAAAGAGTTAAAAAGCAGATCTTTTATGGACTTCTCTTCACTCACAACCTCATTCAGGCAGGGCAGAGTTTTCAAGTGAGCATAAAGTTTAAGATGAGCACAAATGAATACTTTGGTTCCTGACCTAACTGGGAATATGTCCATCTGATTTCCCTGCCCCCTTCTGCCTAGTAACATTCTCCCCCATCCCCACCCCCACACTCTCATAGAGAGACACAATTTTAAAGTTATGTTTGAGGTAGAAAGATTCCTTTCTGGACCCTGTGAAAGCCTGGAAGTGGTGAAATGACTGCAAGAAGGAGAGGGGAACACAGAACAAACAAAAAACTAATGAAACTGTTGTGGAGCTGTTCATAAAAGGATACAAGATGGGTTACATAATGCAGCCCTTTGTCTGTCAAGTCCCTGACAGAACCCTACCCAATGTTCAGTGCCTCAGAAAGCTGCCCACCAAGGTCCTAACTAACCCGAGGCAATTTTGAGCCATTTTTCTCTACCTCCTGCCATGATTACTCTGGCTACTGATTAAATTACACCTTATATGTAAGGTCACTATCCTAAAATGACCCTATCAGCCACTTTTTTCTCTCCTTAACAGCTCAATATTACTTGCAATGTTGGGCAAGGTTGGAAAAAAAAAAGCTTTTGTCCCAGCTGATGGAGTCTTTTCTCCAAAAGCAAATGTTGTAATAACTTCCTCACTCTTAGGTTCAAACCTCAGGTGAAAGATTTGGGAAGCTAATTAGCACACAAAGAAGTCTAGGGCCTTTGGGTGAGTCACAGTCATGCTACCATCTAAGGGACAGAGAAAATGTCTTGTTCCCACTGGCATTTGACAAGTACTGTTTCCTGACTTTGTATTTTTAAAGGAGCAGGTACTGCCTAGCATGTCTTCTTCATACTGATGTGGATTTAACAGAAATATTGCTAATAGCATTTTCCTGCTTAAAACATTAATCTTTGTGAGACTTCATCTAATGTGCTGCCTCTCACTGAAAGGATTTTTTTCTTTGTGTTTTGGAAAGCAATTTAAAGTTTGTTGTTATTGTGAATAGAAACTGAAGGACAGGTTATAATGGTTTCTGGTTATATGGTTTCCTATTTTAAACTCAAATTTCACTTTCACCACCTCTTTTGAATCACAGGATCATATATTTAGAGTTAGAAGGGACTTAGCATTACTCCAACTCTGTCACTTTAAAGATTAAAAAACAGTCCCAGAGAAAGGAAGTTCCTTCCAAGGCTGTGCTGGAGCCAGCTCAAGCCCCACAATTAAAATTTTTTTACATGAGTACATCAGTTTTCAGTATGAACATTTATACCTTGGAAGTTGTGTTGTTAATTGTCTAGATTTAAGAAAGTGATAAAGAAAATGTTCATAATGTAGATTTAAACTTTAAAATGTGTTGTGCCTACATGGGGGGGCACCCTCTAGAAAACCAGTTATTAAACATTTACCAGCACAGCCCTGCCCTTGTCCAAGTGAATGGCAAAATCAAAATTCAAACCTACATCTTCTAACTTTAAAGTGCCATAAAAATATAATTTGTTACTATTATTCACATGCAAATTTCTACCTTGCTACATGCATTTAAGTGGTAAATTCATTACGTATGAGAAATGCCTAATGAACCTAAATTTCTTAATGTGTAAAAATTATGATTTTAGATTAAACGCTACCCTGAGGCATTCTATCATCCAAATGGCTTGGATTAGCCCCTTCTTGAGGGTTATCTTGATTGAGAGGTGCCCACTTAACTAGGTACCATTGATCAATAATTAGAAGATTTCTAATACAGAAAGGATTAGAACAATAATCAAGTGACCCCTCCAGATAGCCTTACTGTATTTGCCTTCTCTTCTCTTTGGTTACCTGTTTGTAACTGCTTTTTGTCCCATCATAACTAATCTAGCCTCCTCCCTTTCCAGTCTTCCTGTGATTGACACGCTGTCTGGCTATCTCCCATACCTGGAGTGCTCTCCCTCTTCTGCTGACTTCCCTGGCATCCTGTAAGTCCCAACTAAATTCCCATTTTCTACAAGAAGCCTCCCAAATCCTATTTATCCTTCATATAGCTTGCTTTGTATATATTTGCATATTTTTATATATGTTGGCATGTTATTTCTCCCATTAGATTGTATGCTTCTAGAGGACAAGGACTGGTTTTTGCCTCTTTTTGTGTCCCCAGCCCTTAGCACAGTGCCTGGCACATAGTTGATACTTACTAAATGTTTATTAATTAATTGACTTTTTTTTACTTGGATTTTTACTTGGATTTTTTTACTTTGCCACCACAAGTCTCTGATCTGTGGACAAGTCAAACTTGCACTGAACAATTTTTATAATATGGCCCATATTTTCCTTAGATCTTACATAGATTTGTAGCTCAACGGGACTCAGAGGTCCTCCTCATTTTGCAGGTAAGGAAGCTGGGGAAGGGGGGAAATGATGTGCCCAAGCCAGATTCCACACTTAGGGCATCTCACTCTAAGTATAGCACTCTTAACACTCATTATAGCACACTATCTCTATACCCTTTAACAGGAATTCTTAATCCCTGTATCTGGACCTCAAAGCGTTAATTTGTAGGTCTGACCAATCACTTTCTCTCTTTCCCTCACCTGTGAAGTGGTTGGCCTGTTTTTGTATGGCCCCAGCTTTAAATGGATTTTACATGTTTAAATAAAGTTTTATTGTATTTAAATATGTAAAAACCATTCTCATGGGTGGTACAAAAACAGGCGAATAGTCTCTCAGGATGTGGTTTGCCAACCCCTAGATTAGGTATACTCTAGGATCCAGAGGTATACTGGTAAATGTTTAACAACCAGCTTTTTTTCAGGAGAAAAATGTATACACATGCTAGACTTTTACATTTAGTGTATATTAACATTTTTTCTGTTACTTTCTTTGTTGTTTTTCAGTTGTTTCAGTCATGTCTGACATTTCATGATGCCTTTTGGGGTTTTCCTAGCAAAGATACTGAAGTGGTTTGCCATTTTCTTCTCTAGCTCGTTTTACAGATGAGGAACTGAGGCAAACAGGGTTAAGTGACTTGCTCAAGGCTGCATTTGAACTCAGGTTTTCGTGACTCCAGAGCCATCACGCTATCTACCGTACTAACTAGCTGCCCCAAGAAAGAGATGAGGGCTCAGTAAATAGGTTTGAGAATCATCATAGAGATGATAATTGAACCCATGAGAGATGATGTGGTCACCAAGTAAGAGAGTGTAAAGAAAAAAAGGCAAAAGAAGAGAGCCCAGGATAGAGCTTTGGGGGACACTTAGAATTAGAGGGCATGACATGGATGAAGTTTCAGCAAAGGAGGTTGAGTAAGAGCAGTCAGATAAGAAGCAAGAAAATCGAGACGGATAAGAATCATGAAAACTGAGACAGGAGAGAGGATCCAGGACAAGACAGTAGTCAGCAGTGTTAAATGCTGCAGAGGGGTCAAGAAGGTTGAGGATTGCCATTAGATTGGGCCATTAAGGGATCACTGGTAATTTTGGAGAGAGCAGACTCAGTTGAATTGTTTGGTTGGAAGCCAGATTTCAGAGGGTTTTAGAAGAGAGTGAGAAGAGAAGAAGAAGAGAATTGGAATTTTTGACATACAATGTCCATTATGAAAAGTTCTTCTTAGAGTATAAGAAAGAAAATTGCTTTAGTTATATTTTTTAAGCCTTTAAGTCAGTCAGAAAAAAGCAGTTTGACATATTTGTTATTTGGGGAATGGACAACCAGTTGTCAAAGAGCCAAATGAATTAGTGCATACAGTTAGTACTTATGTAGCCCCCATGAAAGGAGATTGGCCTCTCCTACTACACATCTATGTATTTTTAAATTTTAAATTTTAAACTCTTGACATCATGTGGTAGTAGTAACAGGAAGATGAAGTCATGGGTTTGATGCATTAAATTCAGAAGTATGAATCCCTCTTCATTTTAAGTTTCTTACGTTATACTTTTTCCCTGGGGTCTTCATTTTAGTTTCAAATATGTACCTTGTACTGACTGATAAGTAGAGTAATATTTAAGATGTAGTAACTAAACAGCATGATGACATCTAGCATATCTACTTGTATAGGGTACCACTGGCCCAGTGTAATGAGAATGTGATTTCATCTTTTTTTTTAAAGGCTCTAGCATTTCTACTTTAACCTGGGGTACTCTAAGTTATACTTGAATACTTCAAAGATTTATAATTTCTTGGTTGAGTCCCTCCATCAACACAGATCTCACCCTCTCTATTCCTTAGTGAATGGTCTTTGAGAGTAGCCATGGCTCAAAATTTTATTATCCTGTGGCCAACTTAGTAATAAGCTATTTAGAGACAGAAAACATACCAGGCCTGTATACAAAGCCTTTCCACATTTCCAGAGTCTGTGTTTAGTTGGCATAGCCTTCAGGAACCCAAGGTCAGCTCTGTGTTACAGTGAAGCAACAAAGGAAGCCCATGATGAATGTGACTGTAAGTTATCTGAACTGAAGCGGTATATGGTATTTTGTTTTTGCCTTAAACATTTTAGGATAGACAGTGTAAAAATCACTAGTGCTTATCATTACAAACTCAACACAATTAAAACTACTAAGTGGGCACTATGGACCTATCTGTCCATTAGCGAAAGAGCTTTAGAAACAGCCAAGCAAAAAAGATGGTGTAAAAATTTTGATTTATGACCTTGTTCAGATCACTAAACTTTTCCTTATTTGTAAAATGAGGAAGGTGGGCTAGGTGATCTCAGAGATCCTTTATCCCTCTAAAATGCCTATTCCTTGATTCTTCAAATACAAGATGTACCTGTTGAAGCTTTGTACCAAGGACTGGTAATAATTCTGTTGTGTCTGAATGGAGGAACAAGATTTTTTCAATTTGATAAGGTTGGTAATGGTGCATTCATTGGCTAGTGTAGCACAGCTCCAGGATGACTTTCCCAACTCCTACTGGTACTGGTAGTCTCAGTCCCACCGAAGACTGCCCACCCAGGGCAGTTTATACTGAGAGCCTGAAGAGGATGTCTTTCTAGTACTTGTACTTCACCAGCCCTTACCTCCTTCTTCCTTCCTCCTTACATAACTTACATAACTATCATTTGATATTAATTAGTCAGTCAGGCTTAATTAGCATTTAGAAAGGGATATCTACGAAGATGTTATGGTAAGAAGAGTACATACAAACCATTTCCCAAAACATCTGGGACACACTTTTCTACCAGTACATACAGCATCCAAGAGAAAGTGGGTCAGTCAAGGATTCATATATGCCTACTAAAGACCAGGCACTGAGCCAAGAGCTGGGAATATAAAGAAAGGTCCACAGTATAATGAGGGAAGCAACAAGTGGACAAATATGTACAAGCAAGCTATACACAAGAATAAATAGGAAATAATTACCAGAAGAAAGACACATAAAGAAGAGATGGAGAAGGCTTCCTGTAGAAGTTCTTTCCAAGGAGGAAGAACAGGCTTATGGGGTGAAAACAATGGGAACTTTGGGGTAATGGAGCATTTCATCTTCAGACTTTTAATAGAGAATTAGAAGAAAGGTTGGCACAGCCTGATATGTACTCTAGACTGTGGATTTCAAGGGGTTCAGAGAAGAGATTACAAAGAATCCCATGGCCTAAGAGCCTACAAGCTCTTAAGATAAAATTCTAAAGACACAGAGAAATAGTTCTGTTAAGAATGAAAATGGAAAGTTCTCTGAAGAGAGGGATCAAGGGGTAAAACCTTAAATTAACAGCATTTTTATTTATTTGTTTTTTACTGGAAGTGTAGGATACTCATGAAAGTCCCCTTAAGCGTAATGTAGATTTTCTTCTGGACTCCTCATAGAGCCTGGAAGCTGCTTTCCCTCAGTGCATCTCTTTTGTGATCTGATCCTTGTGTAAACGTTGTACCAGCCATTCCAGCGATGTTGCAGGGACTAGCAGGGGTGGGCAACCTGAGTCCTTGAGGCCACATACAGCCTTCTAGATTCTTAAGTGCAGCCTTTTGGATTCAGTCAAAAGATCTAGAAGGCCACATGTGGCCTTGAGGCCACAGGTTCCCCACCCCTGAACTAGGACTTCTATGGGAAATCCAAAATCCCCTAACCCCCTAATGAGTTCTTCTCTGTTCAGAAGTGTGATGAGACCCAGTTTACTTCCTCCCACCCTCCACTCCTCTCCCACCCCACCCCCACTTTCTAAGCCAGTCCTTCTCAGGGGTTTGGCTTTAGGCTTTCACGAGTAAGCTGCCAAACACTTAAATCCTCAATTTTAAACCATCATACTGTTTTTATGCAAGCCCCACAGGATACGACCAAATCCCTCAACCAATCTGAACAAGTTGAAATGCCTTTTATGGTTGCTTGATTCAGTAAAGGTAGGTGGGCCTTGTACTTATCTGATTCACATCCTGATTGATTCAACTGATATGTCTGAGGGTGAATGACCATAATAATAGTGATAACTAGCATTTACATAACATTTTACAGCTTTCAGTACCCATTATAAATACTTTCCTCATTTTATCTTCACATCAACCTGAGAAGATGCTGTTATCTTTATTTTATAGATAAGGAAACTGACACAGATAGAGATTAAGTGACTTGCCCAAGGTCACACAGCTAGTCTGAGGCTAGACTTGATTCCAGGTTTAGTGCTGTCTCCACAGTGGTAACAATTGACTGATTCTCTAAAACTAGGCTATCTCATTTCTGGGCTTTAAGAACAATGAAGGCCACCTGGGCCATGGCTTTTACGGTGCTGTCTAATTAAGATATGTGACTTTAATTCCTAGTATTTTAAAACCTGTAAGCGATTGCCATCTCATTCATCACTGCATGGAGAGAGGACAAATGTTGTTATTCTCAAGCTAAGGCGCACAGAGATTATGTGATCTTCCCAAATTATATAATGAGTCAGTGAGTGAGTCAAGAATAGAACCTGGGAACTCTGACTCTGAGAAGCTTAACCCACTGTTCCTATTCTTTGAAGCACCTTCTTTTGGCAAGCTACAGAGTCTTCACCTCTGAGATATATGTTCTGCACTTGGTCCTGCCTAATCTCTTACCCAAATTCCAGTTTAAGAGTAGGTGGTTCAAGATGTATTAATTAGGAGGCAAAATGATCAAAGGAAAACATAAATCAAATGTGAAGTGACGGTAAAGGGATATGGGTAAGACTAAGTGACACAAGGTCATTGGTTTAAATGAAAATTGACAACAAAGGTGAAAAAGAGGTATCCCAGAAGCAATTAGGCCTATGCATAGTAGCCTGTAATGTGCTTTCATTCGCATCCCATCCTAATAACCTTCCCAGCTTATCACCCTAGAAAATTCAGCTTAGTGTCCTGGTTATTGGAATTCTCCCAGCTTACTTTTAAGAGGTAGTCAGTCCACAGAAAGAAAATTTACAGTATTCCTTTTGACAATTGTGTCCTCTCTAAATTTGTGCCTCCCTTTCCCCTTTCTTCCCCTCCTCTCCTCTCCCGTTCCCATTTCCACACCTTCTTTCCTATAACATTTCTTCATTCAGTGAGCACTTAATTTTATGCAAGACTTTGTGTTTTGGATACTGGTTGAATAGGATATGACCTCTTTCCCTAAAGAAGCTTATAATCTAGTTGGGGAGATGGCATGTACAAGACAACTGCAGTACAAGGCACTATGGGATAAGTATGAAAGGGACAAATGAAGTGTCACAGGAGGTTGAAGGAGGGGAAGATACAATGAAGATGGAGACTCTACCATAGCCATGCCTGGTTTCAGTAGTGCCATAACCCTGAGTTAAAAGCATTCCATCAGAAGCCAGTGAAAAATGTGGGACCTCCATGTTTGAATGTTTAAACAGGTGCACACTGCACTGATCTGGCTAAAGAAAGGCAGTCTCCTTCTGGAATGTATTCCTGATGCTGAGGGGGAACAGATATGTGCCACCTTAAAATAATGGAGCTATGCTAAAAGATGGCCCAGGTGATTCCTTAAGTCCTACTACCTGATGGCTGAACCACCTGCCTCCCTCTTGTCTCTCTATTCTTATGGAGAAATTGATTTAATAGATTCAAGATATTATTAAATAAATTACATATTAATAATATATGTCCTCTTTGAATCCAAGTGGCAATACAATAGAATTTCATTTTATAAATAACACCTTTCCTGCTAACACCGCGGGGCACAGTACAATAGAATCAAAATAGAACACAAATGCCGTAATCAAATACAGACCCCAGGAAGGCTGATTAAAAAGGCATGTGCTAGTAAGAACAACCAACAAGGTAAGTATAGTGGGTCACAGGAGAAAAACCAGCTGAATGCAAGGGTACAGTCAAATAGAATAGATGTACTAGTCCGTTTCACAGTTGCTTACTGACCCAAATGGCATCCCCTCATTTTGTGTTTAGTTGTAACATAGGGTCCACTCATTCTTTCACCATCATCAGAGATAACACTCACAAAGAAAACTCTCAAAGACAACTTGCAGCTGTAGTGAATGACTACAATGTGACCTGAATCAAACTGAGGAGGAGTGGGGGAAACTTGCCTTGTTTGATACAACCACCAGCTTGGGGTTTATTTTCAAAAGCCTGGATGGTGCTGTTTAATTTGCCTACGGCAGAATTTTTGAAGTGGGCCAAGTTTCTTTATGCTACCTTTCTACTTTTTATTGTTCAGTCATTTCAGTCATGTCTGACTCTTTGTGACCCCATTTGAAGTTTTCTTGGTAGAGATACTGGAGTGGTTTGCCATTTACTTCTCCAGCTCATTTTACAGATGAGGAAACTGAGGCAAAGAGGGTTAAGTGACTTTCCCAGGTTTACACAGTTCGGAAGTGTGTGAGGCCACATTTGAGCTCAGGTCTTCCTGACTCTAGGCCCAATACTAGTCTCTCCATTGTGTCACCTAGCTGCTATCTTTAACCCCTTCCTTTCATGTGCCCTCCTCCCTACTTCAATGTCTTTATTCCCAATAGAGGTATCTAACTGCCCTCAGTGCTCTCTCCCTTCTTCTCCCCAATCAAAAGCTTCTTTTCAGGAAAGGATTTGACACCAGTCATTTATGCTTTAGTGTAATGGTTCTCAAAATGTGGTCTAGGGACTCCAGGGGGTACCCAAGGTCAAAATTATTTTTATAATAATACTAAGATGTTTTCATTTCCACTACAGATGATCCATATAAACAAAAGCTCTTTGGGGAGTTCTCAATAATTCTTAAGAGTGTAGAGTGAGTTAACGAAAGGTTAGAGAGCTGCTGTTCTAGGGTGAATTTAAATACTTTGATTTCCTCATATGGAGGAGGTATTTTGAAGCTCTAGGTGTACTTTTGAGGTTCTTGGAATCGTGGTCATGTATCTAAGTGATCCATGTGATATCAGTGATCAGTAGGTACATTCCAGAATAGAGCAAAGTTGATTCATCTTCTGCATTTTTTAGAATGTTGCCTTGACATGTAACATGGGAGAAAGAAAATTAAAATGAAATCGCATTAGTCCTATTAAAGATATGTAAATTTTCATGAGATGGAAATGATAAACCAGACATAGTGCTGAACATCTGTTATACATATTTACTTGTGTGAAATAAAATCTTTCAGATAAGGAACCAAGAAAGTAAGTAATTACAGGGGGACAAATATTGATTTTCAGATCCAGTGAAAAGGGAAATATTGATAACTGAGTCAAGCTCCACCCCCCCCATCCCTTTTTATCTGTTTATAGCTTCAAGTCTCTTGTCTTGCCTTTTTTTTTAAAGGAAAGAAATAATTATATTAATAATTTAGAATTACAAAGCACTGTCATGTCCATTATCTCATTTTGTCCTCACAGCAGCTCTGTGACGTAGATGTAGAAAATGAATGTTAGAGCTGAGAGGGATTTCAGAGATCATCCAATCTCCTTATTTTGTGCGTTAGGCACCTGAAACTGAGAAAGGGAAAGCAGTTTCCTCAGAGTTACATAGTACATTAATGGTGAAGCAGGGACCAGAACCCAGCAGTGCCTTCCCATTTTATAAATGAGGAAACTGAGGCTCAGAGATCTCACAGTAGCTGGAAGTGATGGAACTAGGTGACTGCACCCCGGAGGTTTCTAACTCCTAAGTCTAAGCGTTCTTTCCATTATACCAGGGTGGGTGCCTCTCATGTGTGAAATACTATCTATCACATAACTCTAAGTCATTGTGTACCATTTTTTTATATTCATTTTTTAAATTTCTAAAATATAAATGGCTGAATGAAAGAATATAGACAATACTTTGTTGTTGTGGTTGTTCCTGTCCTCTGCGTAAATACAAGTGGCCTGGGGTTTTTTGGTTTTGTTTTAGTGGACTGTTCTTCTGCTCAGCTCTAGTCAAATCTGTTTGCCTACACAGCCAGGGCAGTAAAAATGAGTAACACTGAACTAACCACACTGAATGGAGTTCACCAAAGTGAGTTGTTCGTCTGGATCTGTGAATAACCAATATTCCCATGAAAGGGTGCTAAACCAGTCCGGATTCCTTGGAAATGCGGACAGAGGGAGTGGTGACTTACTTCTCTGTGACTTGGATTAACTTTGACATCATTTCCCCAAATAGAGGACTTGCTAATGAAATGGTCAAGACTTTCTGAGAAATGACAATTGTACTGTAAAGTCCTGAATTGAGGAATACTAGCGGGGTTTTCATATTTTACTTCTGTGAACATCAAAGATCTTTCAATTCCATTTAATTTCATTGGAAATGTGTTTTGTGATAGGGTGCCAGCTATACCCCACCTCCAAATAAGTTTTTGGACTGAAGGTATATTCTTATGTAATAATATTATAGCATTAATAGTGGAAACTTTTGTGTTCTGAGAGACGTGGAACTTAAACTGCAGTTTAAACATGACTAATTACCTTTGAGACTGGAATATAATAGCTAGCTAATAATAGCTAAAATGTATATAGTGCTTATTGTGTGCCAGACACTGTGCTAATAAGACCTTTACAATTGTTATCTCATTCAATCTTCACAACAACCGTGGGAGATAGGAGCTATTACTATCCCCACATTTGCCCAGAGTTACAGAGCTAATAAGGGTCTGAGGCTGGATTTGAACTCCAGGCCTGGGGCACTATGCATGGTGCCACTTAGCTGCCTAACATAGCATATTTACAGGTTGGTGTTTCTCCTCTATCCTTCTCGCTCCCCAAAATAAGGTCTGAAGAAGCAATCTCTAAGAAGATCTCCCTAGCACGTATAATATATGAAAGAAAATTGCTGCCAATTGATGACTTTCCCTTAATTAAATATGAGCAAACTAGCTGAATGCTGAAGAACAAATTACCAGAGCCATTATGTCAACAACCTACCGAAAAACCAACAACCTTCCTTTCTCCAAAGCAGGCTGCTGTTTAGAAGGCAGATGAAATATTAAAGCTTCAGCAGTGAAAAAAGAGAAGAGAAATGGGTCCTACATCAGAAGTTATTAGTAACCTGTGAAAAGAAATGCTGAAAAATGGCAGTTACCAAATTAAAACTGGGAAACAGGGCACAAATGGGAGATTTCAAAAAAGTTTGGAGGGAAATAAATGACAGATTGTCCTCCTGGCTCTTATTACTGCACAATTCTAAAGCCCACTTGGCGATTGAGGATGGAGGTGAAACAAGAATTGCATCAGTGCCAATGCCCGTCCTCAGATCTGTAGTCATAAGTGTCTGTGATGATGACCAGAATCGATTGGAAAAAGGAGCTGGGAGATGGTAGCCTTTTTTAGCACTATCTAAATTGGAAAATCTGGAGGCTCTTATTCTGAAAGGCATTCTCTCATTTGTGAATTGGCCCCTTTGCTCCACTTTTGTATTATGGGCTTCCTTGGTGCCCGAGCAACATTAAACACCCTATATTGGAAAGCCATTATGGTTAATTTTGTTTTAAATTTGAAAGGTCTATCTGGATGTTTTATTAGTATATGTGACTTACAATACATAGGAAAGAAGAAGAAGAGAGAGAGGAGGAGAGGGAGAAGGACGAGGTGGGGACAGGGGGGAGGAGACAATCATCTCCAACTCACTGACAGACACAAAATCCATTGTTAGAGAAACTTAGTCTGTGGAAATGAAAGGCAAAGGTGGAAGCATAGAGCAGTCTGGTTAAAGGGTTGTGGTGGGAGAGAGAGGAGAGTTCAGCTCCTCATATTGTGACTCACTGAATAGCCTTGTATAAGGATTTTTTTTGTTTGTTTTGCTTTTCTGTTATTTCCCCTAAAGTGAAGATGAATAGAGACTGGTCTTGTGATTTCATTGGCAGAAAGACTTCTCTGGCTGAGGAAACTTCTTGTATCATATAGGTTGGCACCTTCTCTTCAGTTTATAACTTTAGAGAGCTGCCTAAGTGGTTAAGTTGGTTAAGTGACTTGTCCAAGGACACACAGGTTGTATGTTGTCAGAGGTAGGATTTCAACTTACTTCTTCCTGGTTCTGAGACCAGCTTTCTGTGCTCTATAGATACAGCCTCTCTTCCCTAGTCCTTCACTAATAAAATAATCAATATTTGATCTAAGAGTTTTTTCTTCATTTTTTAAAGTATATTTGAAGGGTTTAGATAATTTGGTTATCAATGTGCAAGTGATTGGTTTCATTAGTTGGCTTGTTGGTATGAGTGCTGTGGTGGTTCTTATCACTTAAGCCTGATTTTCCCTTTTATCACCTCAGGAAACTACACTATTCCCTTAAAAGACTTCCAGGAAAGGTTATTCCATTGGTTTCTTTTATCAAAGCAAGAACTTGAATTATCTAACCCTGCTCAAACCTGTGCAGGGCTTATGACATGTGGCCTTATAGAACATGGTCTTCAGTCTGTGGGATGCAAAATTGATCAGTAGGTGAAATGTTTCCCCTTACATGGAAGCACAGAATAATTCAAAGTATGCCATGAACATAAAGGGACCTTTACAAAAAGATCTGCTAATATTATCCCCAGTGAAGTAATGGTGCAAAACATCTAAGGAGAAATGACTGTTGTTTTTCTCTAAAAAGAGCAGCTAGAAATGAAATGAAAGAATCTGAAAATATGGTGAAAATTGCAGATGGAATGCTTTGCATGAAAAATGATCATACCTAGGAAAAGGCTCAGAAGAGGGTCAGCATAGGGTTGCAAATAAGGGCCAACCTGAAATAAGACAATATAATAACTGACCAATTCTAACAAAATTATCCTGCCCCCACTTTTCCTCTACCGCTGTTCTACAAAGATAGTAAGCCAAGCCGACTGACTAAACTAACCTCAACTTAAGAATGACCACTATTGTGGGAGGCATCATGGAGAGTGTATCCGGATTTGAATTGCATAATAATAACTGCTGGGTGTCAGCATTCATCACCCAGATGATCAGACCTACAATTAATCAATTAGGTTGATATGATCAGTTGGACCAAGTTTTCCCCTTTAATGAAAGCCATCATGTACTGCTTAACTGATATCACTTTCATCATGTTACCTTTAGAGGAGCTTTTCAAATACTTTTTTACTTTTAAGGTCTCCAGGTATGGGAGATTTGGGGGGGGATGGGGTATAAGTTGCTTTAACATAATAAATATTCCAAATTGGATCAGCTTCCTGGGACAGTATTTTTACCAAGCTTCTACTGTAACATGCCTGGTTTTTCATTTCTACCTAATTTTTAAAAAGATGGTTGCATCTTGTCAACTGAGACAATTTTGTTCACCACGAGGCTCTGTGGATTTTTTAAAAAATATCTTTATATATTAAGAAGGCAGAGGGATATATTCTTATCCAATTTGGGGTCAGGGGAGAGTTAGCAATACATATATACCAGAAGAATGAATAAATAAATATTGATCCTTATTTCAACTTGAAGAGCTCTTTGAAGAAAACCATAAAAGTAAACATATGGCTTTTTTAAAAAACCATTCCAGGTCTGAATGTTGCACAGAGTTCTATCAGTGCCCTCCTTTTCTCTGACAGAGGTGTTCCTTGCTTACTCCTATTGTATCACTTAGGAAGTACCCTTCATTTTTTCCTACATCTCCTACACATCTCACGTGAGAGTGGATGAGATGACATCATCTTGACCTGTGATATCCCCTACTGTTCCACAGCCAGGCCCTTCCATCCAGGCTGTTTTTTTTTTTTCTGATTCACTTCTTTTCTGACCTAAAACACCCCTGCTATTCCAGTCCTTGGCCTTCATGTACAGAGACTGCTGACTCATACTGAACTGTGCCAAACTGTGCAGTAGTGTAATGATGTGGACAAGAGTCGAAAGACTAGAATGAGATCACCAAACTCATTTCACTTGTTGCTTACGGTACAGTCCAGCATGAGCTGTAAATGTAGGGACCCCAGCCTTCTGAGCAGAAAGGGTAAGTAGACTCAACACCATGTACAGAATGCCACTGAGTCCCTCCTCAGCGGTGGCGGGCCGGGTGTAGGAGGCTAGCTTTATCATATTGGTGCTACAGGCATTCCAATTCATCTGGAGTTTTCCTTTGTCCTCCCTTCTTCCTCTCTTTTCCTTCCTTTCTCCCTCCCCCTCCCATTCCCCAAACTTCCTTTCTGAAAATGTCTGAATTGTACAGCAATGATCCAGGCAGAAATTAAATTTTTGCTAATAAGCTGCCGCCGCAAGAGATCCTGGAACAGTGACATTGTTTAAATTGTTCAGTTTAGTTTGTCTACTGGGAACTCAGATGAATTTCCCAACAAAATTTGAGGGTGGGGTGAGGAGGGACTAAGATTCTCTTGATTTTTTTTCTTCTCCTTTTCTTCTTTCTTTTCTGAGGAGGTAGTTTCAGGAGACATGGCTGCATTCTGCTGTGGTATAAAGTTTTCCGTCAGGAGACAATAATGTACATTCCTCTGGCAGGACGGGATGGATTTTTTTGTTTCTTTTGCTGTTGTTTATTTATAAGACATTTCCTCTCGGTTAGTGGAAGTTAGATCGTAAGAGGCTCCAGTGATTTTCCTTCCACCTCCCCTCCCTAATTTCTGTGCCTCAGCACTCTGGAACACTGTGAACTCTACAAACTAATCAGAGCAGGGAGCTTAACAGCCAGCCAGGCCTCTACACTCTCAGGAGACTGTGATCTGATTCTCAGTCGTCACCCCTTGGATCAGGAACCATAGTCCTGGTGAGTGGTGAGGTTCCAGAATTTGATATGTCAAGGATTCTATTCTTGGTGTGTCTCTGAGGCAAGCAGGAAATAAAGGATTTTTGTGTTTTGTTTTGATTTTTTTAAGAGAAAAAAAAACACAACCAAACAATCAAATGTGAAGATGAAGATTTTATTCGCACAGCTGAGACTACTTTTGTGATCGCCAGGGCAATGGCAGATCCTTAAAACTCATGCTCAGGATGAACCTGCATGGGTAGGTTTCAGGCTACCTCTGATGGATGTCATCCTTGACATCACTAACAAGATGCTTACAGGAGTCAGGAGGACTAGGTGAGTGTAGTGGTTGGGGTTGGGGAGAGTGAGGAGTGGGATTAATTCTTCACTTGGACTTTCTGTCTGCCAACTTTTCTTGTCTCTGTGTTCTAAGCATTTGTATATGCTCTGAATACCTGATTTCCCAGCCAAGCAGAAAAAGGAAATCTACAGTGAATGAATAGGACTTCACAGGACTGTGAGGAAAGAACTTTGTAAACCTTAAAGCCCTCTATGGTATAAAGTAAGCTATGAAAAGAATACTGTTCTTAGGAAGGCCATCTTTGTGAGTAAAAATAACCAAGTGGTTTAACATGCTAGGGTGTTGTGTTATTTTTCACCCCTTGGGGGGGGATGGTGGAGTGAACTCTCCCTCCTTTTATTTTCTCCTTGTATTTGTGGTATTAAGCAGAAGGAAAAAGGGACCTTGCTATGATTTAAGAATAGTTTTGTTTATACATATGGGAAATTATCCCCCTTGCAATGGAGTATCATGCCCCTTGCATGGAGGCCTGGTGTGAAAGATTCTTATGAAATGTGCTTTGAGAAACTGTTGAAGGAAGAAGTGAAATAAGGATGAGCATTGTCGTTTCTGGTTTTTTTTTACTAGCAGAGACACCAGAGAGATTAAACCACATAGACTATTCTGTTCATTTGTCCTTTGTAATAGTTTAGACCCCCTCCCCAGAAAGAGAAATTAGACTGGAATATGTGCTTGCAGTGAACCCTAGGCCATCCATGTTGCCACTGAGTTTGTCTCTCAGCGACATTTGATCGTCTGTGTCGTTCTCCGTCCAGTCCAATTTCAAGGATCCGGCACGTTCTCAGCCATGAGGGGCAGGAAGAGAATAAGACATGGTGGCAGTGAAAGCATTTGGCTGTTGTGGTAGCATCTGAACTAAATTGCTATTTGGAGGAAGGGAATCTTTGATGTCTCCAATATGGTTCTCATGGGCTAAAGCTTCCCAGAACCACAGCCCAGCCTGAAGGGGCATTTAACTTGATGTTCTTAGATATTTCGGAATAGATGTCATCTTATTGTTTTATTTGTCCTTGCTATTAACACTTGGCCAATATAACCCGTTCGTCCTAAGAGCTAAAAAAAAATGCCTTAGAAATAGTTATACACAGAACCAGATGCATACTTTGTAAGTCTGTGGTGTGTGTACAGTCAAAATCCAGACTCCTGAAGTAATCTAACCTTCTCTGCTTCAGCTTAATTTTGGAATATAGTTCATTTGGATTGTGTATATATAGGTATACTTTGTATAACATATCCCTGATTTGTGATATATGTTGTAATCAATGATAGTCAACATTAATAGAGTGCTTTAAAGTTTGCAAAACTTTGCAAAAGTTTGCCTGATTAATAGCTTTTTAAGGCAGGCAACTGAAGAGGTGTTGGGTTCCCTGCTTTATAGCTGAAGAAACTGAGGCACCAAAGGCCTAAGTGACTTGCCCACAGGTCCCCAGCTAGGAAAGTGCAAGAACTGAGGATTCTAACCCAGTTTTCTGTACTCTGTTTCCATTAAACTGTGTTGTTGTTTCACAGTAACGTTTTTTAATTTGTTTAAACCACCCTCCACTGTTACATGACAAAATGCTTCTATAACACTGTTACATTCGTGACATTGACCCTATGGAATAAAATGTTTTGCTTAACGTTTTGTAGACCCAATGGACAACCTAGGCTGGGTGCGCCTGAACTCCCACTGGGTTTTAAATATGGGAAAGCAACAAAGATATTTTTAATTAACTGTGTTGTTTACTGAGTAAAAAAGCCTTAATGGGAGAACAAGTTAAAAATAAGAAAAATATTGTTTAAAACAATACCACTTGTCCTGTACCCAGCAGTATCAAGTCCTGCCTAGGGGCTTCTGCCTGCCTCTGTCAACACTCAGACTTTACTGGTTTCCCAGATGAAAGGGACTTCAATCTCTAGCAGAGCTAATCCAGAATGTCCAAATAGTGCCATGTGGATTACAAGCCAGAGCTTTAACCTTTTGAAAGTGGGTTATTGTTTAATTCTCTTAACTCTTATTGGGATATTTTTTATGAGCATCTTTAAACACAAACTAAGGAAATATAAAATGTCTGACAGTATGCCTCTGGAGATGACACTTCAAAATATGATCTGCCCACAGTGATTCTCTGGGTGCAAGAGTCAGGAGAGGAGCTCCACATGACCACAGAACTCTGTGAGAACGTAGAGTAAGGCGTATGTGACATAAAAGTCTGGTCTGTACACAAGACGATATATTTCAGTAGAAAGTCCAGACACCAACATAAGCCTTTTAATTCAAATGCATGTATATCCATTATTAGCCATTTTTGAGGCACTGGGCCTAAGTGTAGGATCAGTTTAAGTTGGCTTTACCTGGACTTAGGCTCTAGATTCTCCAGTGACCACTGTGGGTATAAGGGGAAGAGCACTGAGCTTGGAATCAGAAGATCTAAGTTTCCCCACTCTACCACTTCCTAACTATAGAATCTTGGTAAAATTATTGAAATTTTCTAAGTATCTAGTTCATTATCCATAAGATTAGAATAATGATGCCTGCTTTACTGAGCTTCTGCTTTTGTTATGATGACCAAATGGGATATGTGAACTCAAAATTACAAAGCTCTATAAATTATAAAGCAACTATACATATAAGGTGCTGCAAAAATAGTTTTACTATTATGGTTTAGTAGTTGAGGAATTTTAATCTAGGTATAGAATATGAAGAAGTAACATGGCATAGTGGCTAGAAATCGGGTCTCAGTACCAGGAAGAGCTGGGTTATAGTCCTACCCCTGACCCACGCTTACTGTGAGACTCTGAAAGCCATTTGTCCTGGCAGTGTTCTGAGAAACTCTCTAAAACCATAGGCTGCAGATGTGCCAGCCTGATCTTGTGGAGGGGATTCCATCATCCAGGGGGTTCACCATTGAAATCACAGACCTAATGCCCGTCTTATAGAATACACATGTTATAAAGCTTGGTTTTGTTTTTCATTGTCATTTCAATAATATTTTTCATTATCAAGCATTTATTTTTCTCTGTCACACCTCCTCCTTCCTACTGCCTGACAAAAAAATTTAAAAATAGAAAAACAAAAACAGTTAAACAAAACAAATCCCCATATTGATTGACCAGATAAAAAAGTGCTTCTCTCTTTCTGCATATTAGTACATCACCTCTCTGTCAAACAATGGGTAGTCTTCTTCATCACTAGTCCTCAAAAATCATAGTTAATTACTATTGACCAGAGTTCTTAAGTCTTTCAAAATTATTCATTTTTACAATATTGATGTATAAGTATAAATTCTTCTCTTGGTTCTTCTCCTCCACCCTGCATCAGTTCATATAAGACCTCCCAGGTTTCTTGTGAGAGCATCTCTTGATTCGTTTCTTATTTCATGATATTCACATACCCTGATTTTTTCACTCACCAGTTAGCAGGCACCCCTTCCCCCCTTAGTGTCCACTTCTTTGTCACTACAAAAAGAATGGCTACAAATATCTTGCACGTATTAGTCATATTCCTCTTTCTTTGATCGCTTTGGGTTATAGGCCTAGTGGTGGTATCGAATCAAAGGGTGCACACAGTTAAATAACGGTGGCATAGTTCCAAATTGCCTTCCAGAATGGCTATACCAGTTCATAGCTCCCACAAGTACTGCATAAGTGTACCTGTTTTCCCACAGCACCTCCAACAGTTATCATTTTCCTTTTTTGTCAGTTTTGCCATTTATGATGGGTACGAGGTAGAACTTCAGACTTGCTTTAGTTTGCATTTCTCTAATTATTAATGATTTGGAACATTTTTTTTTCATATGACTAGAGATAAATTGGATTTCTTCCCTTAAGAACGGCCTGTTCATATCCTTTGACTATTTATCAATTAGCTAATGTCTCTTATTCTTATAAATTTGAATCAGTTCCTCACATATCTTGGAAATGAAACCTTTATCAGAGAAACTTGTAACAAATATTTTCTCTAGTTAACTCCTTCCCCTTCTAATATTAGCTACATTGTAATTGTGCAAAAACTATTTAGTTTTATGTAATCAAAATTATTCATTTTATATTCTGTAATCCTCCCTGTCCTTTGTTTTTTAACTCTTCCTCTGTCCATAGACATGAAAGGTAATTTCTTCCTTGCATTTTTCTGAATTTTGAATATGTATTTTGTCATGTAATATTGATACAGAAGTAAACTTTGATCACTTCTTATAGGAGGAGTCTGTTTAGTAACCGGCTAGTCATAGATTCATAGGATCATAGATAGACTTGAAAGAGACCTTAGAGATCATCAAGTCCAACCCCCTCATTTCACAGATCAGGAAAACTGAGGCCTTGAGAGGCCCAAATAATGGATCAGAGCAAAGCTTCACATTCATCCAGCACACTCTCCACTGTATCATTCCATTTCTTTTACAAGTGACTCTTTAAATTTCCTAGGATAAAGTAATACCACAAAGACAACACTGCCCTGTGATTCCTCTTCTCGCATATGTTTGTTTATTTTATTTTATTTTTATTTTTCAGTTCCACAATCTGTCCCTCCCTCTATTCCCTCCCTGACCCACTGAGAAGGTAAAAAATACAAGACTCATTATATATATACAGTCACTGCATATATTTATTGATTTGATTTTTTTGATCCAATTTTGACCATGCTTCTTGACAAAGTGCAACAAAAAAGAAAAATTAAATAAGAATTTAGTTTATATGCACTTGAGCTATGTGGGACAGTGGGGTCAAACTCACATAGAAATGAGGCCTACTACACCATACGTAAGGATCTCCTGCAGATCACATATTAATTTAGAAAACCACATGTTAACATTTTCAATGTTCTGTTGTATTTTTATTTATTTTGTCAAATATTTCCCAGTGATATTTTGATGATTCAGGAATATCATCTGCCACATGTTTGATGCCTGTGATACGGAACCATGTTTGTATGGGATAGGGGTAGGGACTAGACCTATGATTTCATTGGCATAGAGAACTCCCACATGAAGAACGGCCCTCAACTAATGCAAGTCAGCACCTTCTTTTCAATTTATAGTCTTATAATCACAGGAAGTTGCCTAGATCACTGAGAGGTTAAGCAACTTGTCCATGATTGTGCAGCTAGGATGTGTCAGTCATGACTTGAACTTAGGTCTTCCCGGCTTCTAGATTAGCTCACTACACACTCCCATCATGCTGCCTTTTATGACTATAAGTGTATGTAGTAAAATTATATATATACATGTATGCATGGCTACATATAGACACATGTTCATTGTTCAGTCATTTCAGTTCTGTCCAATTCTTGACGACCCCATTTGGAGTTTTCCTGGCAAAGATACTGGAGTGGTTTGCCATTTCTTTCTACAGTTCATTTTACTGCTGAGGAAACTGAGGCAAACAGGGTTAAGTGATTTGTTCAGGGTCACACAGCTAATAAGTGTCTGAGGCTAGATTTGAACTCGGGTCTTCTTGACTCCAGGTCCAGTCTCTATCCACTGTGCCAGTGTGTGTGTGTATATGTGTGTGTGTGTGTGTGTGTGTGTGTGTGTATATGTATATATATGTATGTATATGTATATGTATACACACGTGTATATGCATATGACACACCTATACATGTACATACAACCTTAGAGCATATCAACATATATCTAAAATTTTTGGTGGAGCCCTGGTCTCACTGTATTGGATACCACCGTTGCCGATTCCTCTGTGCTATGTTGTCCTGCCTGGGTCTTTGCACAGCTTCTTCCAGCTCAATGCAGGGCTCTTCTCACAGTTACTACATGACTGGCCCACCTCCTTTATGGGCCATACATGTCCTTGATGATGAATGTTATGCTACTTGTTGTACGCAAGTCATGATGCTTCTGCCATTTGTCTTCATCCCGCCACACATGAATATGAGTGCACCGTCAGCTGAGCAAACCTTGCATTTGCACTCCATAAAAACTTTTTGAACATTGAATATAACAAAACTTTAAGTGACATGGCTTCTTCTCATGCCAACATAACAGAAACTTGCTATATGTAAACAATATTTATAAAGCTGGCAAAGTGGCTAATATGATTCTCAGAGCATTTAGTTGATGCTTAGTGAATGATTTTGAACTGAATTGAATTCTCTCCAACCAAACGTTACTTGTCATAGCAACTTAATTTCCACCATAAAGTGAATTATCACATGTGCAAAATTGTTAGAAATTGAATGGAAAGATATTAAACTTTGTTTTACTATCTTAAAAGATATAGATATTTTAATTTAACATTCTATTGCAATAAAAAGTACATATGAGTAAATTTAATATTTAGTCACCATGGTCTTTATGACAATTATTTTTAATTCTTTCTTTGACTTCTAGCTAAAATTGCAATTCTTCCAAGAAGCCCTTCCTTGATCACCCCAGTGGAAAGTTCTCTCTCCCTTTTCAGTACTTGTCTTTATCATTCGTATTTGCTGCTTATGAAACACTAATATACTTCCTTGTATTGTAGTTGCATATATGTCATAGTAGTAATAATAGTTCATATTTATGTAACAATTTACAAAATGCTTTCTTCACAATAATCCTATGAGGTAAGCAGCGGAAGTACAATTATACTTTTTTTTTTTACTACTTATAGCACTTATATATTACATATATATAAAGCACTTATATATTATATTTAACATATATATAACCTATAATATGCTTATGTTATATGCAAAAATATCCATTGTGTTAGATGAGGAACTGAGGCTTTAAGTGACTTGGCCCAAATCACATAGCTAGCAGGTATTAGAGCTAAGGCTTCAATCCAGACCTCTGACTCCTAATGCTACAGCATCGTAACTCAAGAAAGGCAGGAACCTGTGTCTTGTGCTTTCTTGTATCACCTTCAGTGTCTACCACAGAATTTTGTCCGTAAGTGGCATCCAGTGTTTATGTGATTGTTGAATGAAGGGATAAATGAGTACCGTTGTGGCCATTCAGTGAGCTAACAAATGTTTTGCTCATTTTAACGGAGGGAGTAGTTCCAGAAAAAAGAAAGCTCCCTCTTCTGAGCCTGCCCTTGTAGCTCTTATTGTATCAACACATTGACCTAGTTAATAATATTCCCCATGCTTCTGCTGAACATAGCATGCTCAACAATTAGCACCTGAAAGCTTTCTGAGTGACCACATTCCCCAGGACCAGCAGTAGCACCCTCATTCACCTTCAGATGTTTGTAATGAGGGCTGTGAATTCTGGACTTGTTTTCAGTTCAAATCTTGACTCAAGTAATTGCTTAGATGTGTGACCTTAGGTAAGTCACTTAACTTCTCTTGGCCTCAGTTTTTCCATCTATAAAATGGGGATGATAATAGCACTTGCCTCACAGGTTGTTGTGAGAGTCAAATAGCACATACAAAGCACTTTGCAAACCTTAAATATGTTATTGTTGTTATATGTTTATGTTTATTATTATCATATGTGACTGGTCATAGAGAGTTTGAAAAGTCAAGAGTTATTCTGACTGCGATTATGAAAAATTAGAGCTTCTTCTGTCCATTAGGCAAATCATGGGCTTAGAGTTCACATCCTGATGGACTGATTCAATTGATATGTGTTCTCTCTTGATAAAGGTACCAGGAACAAAGTGGATGGGGTGATTGTCAATACTGGTAATTATGGATGTGGGGAAGTACATGAATAGAAGCCATGAATGACCTGTGCATTTACAGCATGAGACAAGTGTGGGCCAGATAGGTGGCGTATTAAAAAATGAAGAATTGGGGGGGAAAGAACCAGCTAGTTACATAATCTTAATGAGTACTAATTTAAAACCCTATTGGGGACCAAAAAAAAATAGCTGAATGTAGCCATTTACAACTGCTTCTCATGGGCAAGTTCAAGAAAAGCTAGGCTTAGTCAGAAATATTTTGCTTTAAGAAATAGCTCTATCTGTAAACTACCTTCAGAACTCTGGAGACAATCGAGAGATGTACTAACTTCCTCAGCCCAAGGGGCCCTCTACTAAGTTACTGTTCCATTTTTAAATAATATTTTAGATTTCTTCAAGTTCTTCTCAAAGTGACTGACATACACAGAGAGTGACTATGTATGCCAATGGTGTCAAACTCAGATAGAAATGGGTGCCATTAAACCATACATAAGCATCCCTAAAGGTCACTTATTGACTTAGAAAACCACATATTAACATTATCTATGTTCCATTGTGCTTTTATTTATTTTGCTAAATATTTTCTAATTACAATTTAATCTGGTTCAGGCTACATTCAGAAATGAGGGCCACATGTTTGACACCTTTGGCGTATACTCTATAAGAAATCATAATGTTATAAATACTTTACTGAAATTAACTCTTCATTATTGATAGTCAAGAGTAGGCAATTGACTATTTACATTTGCTGAACATGAATTAGGCACTGACTCCGTGCAAGGAATTGTGCTAATGTCACTATACTAGGGTACATGGGGATTGCAAGATAAATATGTAGAAATCCCAATACCCAAGCAGCTTATGGTCTAATAGAGACGTGAAGTATGTACCCAGAATCACCAGATTTGAGAGCCAGAAGGGGCCTCATGGACTACCTGGTCCAGTCTGTTCCCAAAAGGAATCATCACTATGCCATGACCAGGAAATAATAAGAATCTCTACCTGAAGATCTCCAAGGAGGAAGAGCCCAACACCTCTAAAGGTGGGCCAGTTGACTTTTGGACAACTCTGATTCTTAGGAAGTTTTTACTAGCATCAAGCCTAAAGTTACCTCCTTGTGACTTCTGTCCATTGCTCCTGGATCACCACTCTGGATCAAACAGAGTGTGCCTGATCCCTCCTCCACATGACATCCCTTCAGACAGGTGAAGACTGCTTATCCCCCTCCTCCCTGAGACTTCTTTTGTCCCAGCTAACTATGCCTAGGGCTTTCAGCTCCCTCGAGCCCTTCTCTAGGCACTCTCCACTTTATAAATGTCTGTGTTTAACCCTAGTGGCCAGAACTGAGCCTAGTATTCTGATAAAGGCAGAGTACAAGGGGCTAGACAATTAGGATTAGGGAGAGAAGGCAGTGAGACTGGGAGGACCAGGCTTATAATCAGCAGCTCAGCAAATCAGAATACATATAACTGTAATATGAAATACGGAGTAAAATCTACTCATAATCTCCCAACTACATTTTAACTGATCATCTCAACCTCTTCTCCTACCAAACCTTTCTTCACCTGAGCTATTATTCTCTAATAATGAGAATAATCTATAGCAGAATTTTCTGATTTAATATTAATTTCATATTTTCCCCTTCCCATCAGCAACTAAATTAAATGCCTAAAAATTAGGCAGCCAGAAGGAGAAAGAGAAACAAAGGATTTGGATAATTTACAAAACAGTCAAACTTTCAATAGTGGAAAGTTAACTGTACATAGAAATGTGAGGGTGAATTTGTTTTCACTCTGGAATATGCTTTCATATCTATAACCATTGACATGTGGAGGATATCTCCATTAAAGAAATGTTGGCACTGAAGAAACCCTTCACTCTCCTGATGAAAATGCAACATTCACCTTCAGCCTCATTCTGGAAAAATCTGTATCATAATGCCCTCTTGGGCAGTCTCATACAAACATCTCTAAAGGGCAAAATCATATTGATGTGTGATTTACTTTTGAAAATGAGAAATTAGGAGGAAAAGACCTTTTTTAGTGTGTGTGAAAAGCACCGAATAAGGTAAGAAAGGAAATTCAAATAAAAGGTATTAGAACCTTTCAGCTCCTGCTAATTGAAGCCATTTGCCTCTCTGACTGGGAGGGACCTAGTCAGTCACAGACAGGAAAGTAGACACTTAACATAGGATATAATAATGGCAAAAAGATAGGGAATTCTTTCATTAGGGCTATTTCTACTTTTTTTTTGTGGCAGCAGAGAAAGCACTACACTTGGAATAAAAAGATAAAAAATGATCTGACTTCTTCTCCCAGCTTTGCCATTTATACACTGTGTGACCTTGAGGAAATCATTTACCCTCTGTAGGTTGGTTTCCTCATCTGCAGAATGGGAAGAATAATGCTCACCTTACCAAACTCCAAAGGTTGCTGTAGGGATTCAATGAGATGCTGGTTGGAGAAATCGCTTTGTAAAGTGTAAAATGCTATGCAAATTCAACATGGCAGTGATTTGTACTACTATGACTCTCACCAACACCTCCTCCTCCTCCTCCTCATCTTCCTGTTGCTGCTGCTGCTACTAGTATGACTACTAACAACTACTACTATTGCTGCTCCTGCAGTAGCACAGTACCACAACTGCAGTAGAGACAACAAAAGCATAGTAGAGGCAGTCTTGGAGTTAGGGTAACCTATGTTCACATTCTACCCTCTGACTTTTACTAAATGTGTGACGTTGATCGAGTCACTTGACCTCTATGTATGTGAGAGCCAACTCACTAGACTTACCTTTTAAATAAAAAAAACAGCTGGAATCTGCATTATAGATGGAAAGAATTTCCAACCTAGGTGTTCCCTACAGATTCTTCACATATTCCCAAAGGTTTTTACAACTGCTAATTTTTTCTTTAAGAATCTGTGTTCGCATCCATCCACTGATGCTGATTCTTTTTGAGTTAATGTAACTGAAAAGAAAAAAAAAACTCACCAAGTCACCAGCCTTCTGGTGATGAGCCTTCTCTGAATTCAGTGAAGCTGGTCTTTACGCATTAGACACACAGACCCTTACTCAAAATCTTGCCTAATTATGCTTCCCTGGCATAGCCCAGGCTCAACTTCTGTGCCTTGATGAAGTAGAGTGCACTTTTAGCAAAGGATTATTGTTGTTGTTGGTATTATTAACATTACCAATTTTGGATCTTTGCCTGTCGATAAGGAGGAAGCACCAGTGCCCAAGAGACACAGTAAAGGCCCTCCAGAATGTGATCTCTGTTTTGTTGCCTGTTGGGGGAGGTAATGTAGGTGTCACCCAGTACAGTCTGCTGGATTCATTCTTCCTGGGCACACGTTTCTGGTTTCTCTAATGCCGCATGTGTACGCTCCAATGTTAGCATGGGTTCAAGCTATTGGCAAAACAAGGCAGGTGTAAATTATGGTAGAATTGAAATCGATAGCGCTTAGTAGCTCTGGAGTGCCCAGTTCACATCAGGGCGTGCGTCTGAGTTCACTGAAACATAGCTATCAAGTGCACCCTGAGTCATTAGATGTGTTATCCAGTGAATAACAGCATAATGATATTTTAGTAGAGCAGTCTTATGATAAACTCTGCTTTAGTGAAACTCCATATACAGAGCAATTTCTTCTGGCCGTGTATATTGCATGGCAAAGAAAGGATATCCTGCTGCGTATCAGAAGGCTGTAATTTCATTTAGGGGTTCTATTGACATCGTAAACTGCAAGAGCAGAGCTCAAGTGGCTATTTAAGTCATAGGAACTTCAAGCTAAAATTACTGCCTAGTCATAATCGCCACCTCCAGAGTCCTCCTGCCTGCCTATATGTATGGGCTTTATGTTTCTATCTCTGTGTCTATAAATACTCAATCACTCAGGGACTGGGGTGATAAGCTGCTTTGAAATATGACAGGTATCTGTCACCTTTGCAACTAGTACAGATTTAGTGGCTAAAAAGGCAGGGCCATTTGCTGAAGGTCAAAAGCTAAATGAGGTGAGAAACTCCAGGCAGGCGTTCAGAGTATGCCATGCCTGTTAAGTTACTTAAAGAAATTCTTCCCTCACTTCCAGTTCAGGGACATTCAGCTAGAGGAAAAAAAGATGGCCAACTCACAGAAGAAAAAGTGTTCCCATCCTAGCTGACGGAGTTGCAAAATTATCTAATTCTGTTCCATTCCCTACTCCTCCACCTGCCCTTGGGATGATAATAGTACTTGTAGGGCTGTGTTCTAGCATGGTGACATACTGTTTTGGGTACTCATGATAGTCATTTTCCCAAGACTGGAAGAGGTGGCAGGGCGGGGCAGAGTGCCTACCACTTAGTGCTGGGATTCTTCACTTTTTGTGTGTCATGGACCACTTTGGCAATCTGATGAAGCCTTTTTCACAAGAATGTTTTCAGTGCATAAAATAAAATACATATAATTACAAAGGAAACCAATTCTAATGAAATATAGTTACCAAAATATTTTTTTTAAACCAATCCATCAACCCCAGGTTACGAACTCCTGATAGAAAGACAAGTCGAGGAGAAAGAGCTGAGTCAGACATGAGAAAAGGAATTATAATTGAGTCAACTGCCACACTGTAGGGAAAATTAGATTTATATCAAATTGAAAACTGTAACTATCAAATGCACATTTTATGGTCAGCTGATGCTTTGGGATTGACTCCAGCTGGCGAATACAGGCAGATTCCATGCTAAGGTTTCACCCCAGCTTCAATGAGAATTGCAAGCTCATGCCCTAAGTTAGCAAATGATTTTTTTTTCAAAATAATAAAAGTTGCATACCAGCCTCCTTTAATCATGCTGGTATTGATATTTTATTTAGAGATTTCTAAAAATATCTCTCCCACCCCCATCCCCTTCCCTCACCCTGACCTTTGGAGGCATTCAGGCCATCTCTGCAGTCTAAAGTGTAAATTTCAGGTGTATCTTCAGGTCTCATAAAATCACAATACTAGTACAAATTTCATATTTGTATTGTGTCTCATACCATAAAAATTCCTTGCAGACATTGTCTCATTAATCTTCGTGACGCCCTGCTGAGAAAGGCAGGAAATAACATTACCCCCGTGTTACATTGGGAGAAACAGAGGCATAGAGCGGTTAAGAGATGGCCCCAAGGTTACAGAGTGAGTCAGTGGCTGAGAGAGACTAAAATCTTTAATTTCCTGATCACCCTTCCTTGTGCCTTAATCCTCCATTATATTACTTCTTAGTCACCTAAATAGTACAATTAAAAATGACAATCTATAAGAGACATGTTTATTTTAACTATCCGACTTGCCAATTTTTCCTGTTGCCTATGGTATTCTACAACAGGGGCCCAATACATTAGTTATCTGTAAGCTGTTCTGTCTCCCGAAATGTGGAGTGCTTTAGGTATCTGCAAGAGGCCATGGCTATGGTTCTCAGAAAGCTTACTGCTCTTGCAAGAGGGCACTCAAATTACCATGAAAATAAATTCCTATCCACAGGTAATTTCTGAAAATGGTAAGTGAATATGGAGAGGTTGAACTCTCAAGCAGAGTCCTGCTCATGCTGGCGTGGAGGTAACACTCAACTCCCCAAGGCTATGATAAAGTCCTGCCAGCTCTGGAAGCCTTCCAAGCAGGAAAGATTGGAGGGGAGGCCTGGAAACAAGCTGTGTGTCTTTCATCCTAGGATCATACTAGCTCAGTGTAAGGAAGCTTAGGTAGGCAGGTGGGGCAATAGACAGAATGTTGAATTTGGAGTTGGAAGACAGGGAGTTCAAATCCTGCCTCAGACCCATATTATCTTTGTGACCCTGGACAAATCATCTAACCTCTCTCGGCTTCAGTTTTCTCATGGTAAAATGAGGGTAATAATAGTGGCACCTACTTCACAAGGTTGTTGTGAAAATTAAATCAGATAACGTATGTAACGCACTTTGCAAACTTGAAAGCATTATATAATGCTAGTTATCATCATCATCATCACTTAAAGGATGGCCCCTCACTAATGAATTTTCCAAACATGACAATTTATAAAACACCAGAGGAGTTATCTCATTTTAGTGGAAAAAGTACTTGCATCCGTGAAATCATAGATTTTGTTAATTATCAAAAAATAAATAGTTGGCTTAAATCAGCTTTTCTGTTCCTCTCCAGATATGTTCCTTCCTGCCTTATAACTATGATCTGTCAAAGACTTCCTGGTGCCCCATCCCCTTGCCTTTACACCCCACTTCTTTCCATTTGAAGTACCTGATTGCCATAACTGCAAACTCAGTCCTACCCCCTTTAACTCATTTTTCTGGTATTAAGCAGCATATTATGAGGAAACCAGCATATTAATTGGCTTAGTATAATATTCAGTCTTCCTTATGGTTCCTCTCAACAAATAATAATAATAATTTGTAAAAATAGATATTAATTCTCTTGGTGACTGGCTTTTGAACTCCATTGGTCAGAAGTGGTTGAATTCCAGCTCTGCTACTTAGTCATTCTGGAGCTGGTCTTTTTTCTACATGGCTTCCAGGCTGAATTCTCCACTTTTCTATCCCAAGATTACTGCCTCAGACTGTTGGTACCCCCTGCCTGATTTCACATGCAATGACCTCTGCTGTTCACCTACTCAACCCTACATACCCTTTCTGTTTCCCGAGATGCTGTGCTGTTTCCAGCCTTCTAGTCGAAACTCCAGCCACATTTCATTCTTTGTTGTGTGGCTTGGACCTCCATACAGGGTGTCCCAAAGGTCTTCCATCTTCTATGTAGCATGGCCATTCTTTTGAGGCCTTTCTGACTTAGATCTGGGGACCTTAGGGCTACTCTGAAGCTTTCAAATATTGAGGAGTTCCTGGAATGGGTAGATAACATAGCTTTCCTTGGGATTCATTCTGGGTATGGTCTAACTCCCCAGTCTATAAGATCTCTTGGGACTTGGGGCAAAACTCTTCTTTGCATATTAGTAGATACACCTTCCCTACTCCAAGACATCTAGCCCCTGTGATCCCTGGAATGTTGTCTGGCTTGGCAGTTACACCTGAGGCCTGGACCACCCATGAAAGGCCTCTAACTGAGATAATACCTCAGCTATCTATCCCTCCTCAACTACCATCACTACCAAGCCAGACCTGAGGTAACATGAGCTTCTGCCAACCCTCCCAAGAAACTCAGTTATTAAACAGGTACATTCCAGTGAAGATAGTATAAAATGAATCTGATTTTGCCATTTACTTCCACTATTTAATGATTGATGTCATCTCATAGAGAAGAAAAATGTCCTGGTAGATTGAATTGGAAACTTGAAACAGGTTAGATGGCAGTCAGTCTTGTGCCATTGTGAGAATATTCTCTCATGCTCTTTTTGGAGATGTTTGTTGCCATCTAGCAATTAGCTTTTCCTCGGTAGCACCTGATTAATTCTGGGATCTCCCCGTTGCCGGTAGACACTGCTACCTCCCTCCACATTACAATGCGAGGCTCTTTCACCTGGGGAGGTCTTGTGGCCTACAGAATTTCACTGCCTTCCTCCTCCTTTTGCCTGAATATGTACAATAATTAAAAAACTACATTTCAGCCCCGGGTGCCGCTCCTAACGATAGTGCTAATCCTGCTGTGACCATAAATGATATTAGCACATTTTAGCCTTTTTTCACCTACAGTGTCTCACTTAGGCCTTTTAACAACATTATGAGGCAGTCAATCAGGTTGGGTATTGTTATTACTTTTTGAAAAATTAACAAGGTGAGATTCGGGTTAAATAATAGCATCTATAACGCTTCAAAGTTGACAAAGAGTTTTACAAATATCATCTCAGTGGATCCTCACAACAGCCCTAAGACATTGCCACTGTTGTCATCTTAATTTTTCAGACGGGGAAATTGAGGCAAGATAAAAGTCAAGTGACTTGCCCAGGGTCAAACAGCTAAGCAGTATCTGAGGCCGGCCTTCTTAGTTCTCGGTCCTACACTCTATCCAGTGCACTGTCCTCCCCCACTCCTCAAAGCCTGTAATGTGCATGTACACATTTATACAACTAGTTTATAGCAGAACTGGGTCTCTAACTCTGGTCTTCTGAATCCCAGGCAGCTTCTCTGTCTATTATACCATGGCACATCACTGTGTATCCATTTTTGGTTGTGTTAGTTTTTTGTTTATAAACTACATAACATCTAGCATGTTGCTCTGCATGTAGTAGTGTTTAATATGTTTTTTGAATTGGATTGATCTAAAAATGACTCAAGTTTGAGGATCATATTGCAGAAAATATTACAGTAGCCAAGGAGTTCAGCTGGCTGAAGGACTGTGCTCAGTGAGATAGGCCTGGGCAAAAATTGGATCAAGTGAAAAGATGTGAAGTAGGATAATATACCTGACGGCTTAAAGCAAGCCGTGAGAACTGATCCCTTTCCTTCCCCAGCCTTTATTTGGCTGTTAATAGGACAATATCCCAAGAACTTGAAAGGAGGGGGGCTGAAATGGTAAAGACAGGGTTGTTATTCATTGAAGGAGATAGCGGCCTTAGGAAGGGATAATAGTAAAGACTTATAGTTACTTCCCCCTTGTATCCATATCATTCATAGAATCACACGATTTTAATGGCCATCTAGTCTAACCTATACCTACAATGCATCCAACAAATGGTTATCTAACTTTTCCATGAAGACCTCTAACGAACTCCTAAAGGAGGCCTGTTACAATTCTGGATCATTTCAATTTTCAGGAAGCTTTTCCTGATGTCAGGTCTAAATTTGTCTCTACATCTTCCATTCATTTCTCCTAGTTCTGCCTCCTGCAGCAAAACAGAACAAATTTAATCCATCTTCTACACAATAACCCTACAGATACATGAAGCAGAATTCATGTATCCACTGAGACTTAGCCAGGCTAACTATGCCCAGTTCCTTCAATTAATCCACTTACTTCTGACTGTTCACAAATAAGACACTCTATTTCTTGACTCTAGGCATTTTATCTGGATGTTCTTCATAGTACTTGGAATGTTCTCCTTCCTCAGCTCCACCTACTTTCCTGGCTTTCTATAAGTCCCAACTAAAATGCCATCTTTTATAGGAAGCCTTTCACAAGCCTGCTTAGTTCTAATGCCTTCCCTTAGTTAATTATTTCCTATTTATCCTGTACATACCTGAACATACACACACACACACACACACACACACACACACATATCAGACCAGTACAAGCTCGAAATGCTCTACCACAGGTTGGGCACAAATAGTCCATGTGAACATTTGGGGTGGATTCTGTGAATTTGTGCATCCTGTGTTTCCTTTGAGCTGTTTCAATTCTGCTTTGCTCATAGAGCACTGCCCCTTCTGACCATGCTGAGCGGTCCTGTGCCAATGTTTCCCATGTCACACAATCAATTCTAGAGTTCTTAAGAGAGACCTTGAGAGTATCCTTGTATCACTGTATTGTATGTTGTCTCTCTCATTAGATTATAAGCTTCTTGAGGGCAGGGACTGTCTTTTGTATACCCAGCACTTAACAGTGCCTGGAACATAGCAAGAGCTGAATAAATAATTATCGATTGATTAATTGAACATGAACTCAGGCCCTTTGACATTATGGAAGATTCTGTCTACATATTCTCAAACTTATCAATATAGTTCCTAAAATGTAGCACCAAGAACTGAAACCATACTTCAAATACCACCTGACTAGAGCAGGGAACAGCAGCACTTTCATCTCTTTATTCCTATGCCCCTCATAACTTACATTTAGAAACTTGGAAGTGGTGAAGAAAAGCAAGTTTACTGACTCTAGACTCTGGAAATCCATCCATTGAGGCCATTTCATCATCTGCCAGCTGTGTATTCCCCACTCCCTTCTGGACCTCCCTAGAACAAAATCATTGTCCCTGGTCGCCTCTTATGAGTTCCTTGAGGGCGGAGCCTGTCTTTTTTTTCAGCATTCGTATCCACAGCACTTAGCACAGTGTCTAACACAAAGATATGATTTCATAAATTCTTATTCATTCATTTATTCACACATCTAATCTCAGTCAATCAATAAACATTTATTAGCACCTATATATTAGGTACTAAGGATACAAGTACAAAGAATGAGGCGTTCCTTACTCTGAAGCTTCTCTTCTAATGAGAGAGACAATAGGTGTGTGTGTGTGTGTGTGTGTGTGTGCGCGCGCGTGTGTGTGTGTATGTGTATGTCTACATGTGTATGTATAAGTGTGTATGAATGTATATGTGTATGTATGGATTATATCTGTACATATACAGATATATACAGATATTTTATGTATGTCATATTATATACTCACTTTATATTTATGGTATATATATATTTGCTGAACATATACACCATAAATATAAAGTGAATAAGTACAATTATGTACAAAATAGTTGAATACAAGGTAATTTGAGAAGGAGGGTACTAGTGGCTAGGGGGATCAGGAAAGGCTTCATGCAGAAGATGATACCTGCACTGCATCTTAAAGGAAGGTAGGGACTCTGTGAGGCACATATAGAGAGGGAATATATTCCAGGAATGTGAGACAGCCAGAGTAGAACATGGGCATGAAGGATGGAGCATTCTGCATGAGAAACAGAGAGAAAGCCAGTTTGGCTGGATCAGAGATCACAAGAAGTAATGTCCAATGAGTCTGGAAAGTTCGATTGTGACCAGGTTGTAAAGGGCTTTAAAAATTAGACAGAACAGTTTATATTTTATCCTCAAGGCAATAAGGGGAACCAATGGGGTTGATCGAATAGGGGAATGATATAGTCATATCTAAGAAAAACTACTTTGGCAGCAGCATGTTAGTTGGACTGGAGTGGGAAGAGGCTTGAGGCAGGGGAAAGCAGTTAGAAGCATGTTGCAGTAATCTAGGTGAGAGGTGATAAGGGCATGAACTAAGGCAGCAGCTGTGTGAGTGAATTCTTCCTCAGAGGAACTGGAGAATAGCAATTTTCCTTGAGCTTCATATACAAAGTTGTCATTTAACAATGTGAGAAAGGCCTTCTTCCTACCCTCCTTCTTGCACTCACCCTTACCCCTCCCCACCCTCCCCCAGTCTTTTTCCCTAGACAACAAGGAAAGCCAAAATGAAATTAATGTCCCAGACTGTTAAATATACTGTCCTTACTCCTCAAGGGAGCAGTAGTTAAATGAAGAGTATTTGAGAAATTAAACAAACAAGCTTGAGTTGTATAGGCCTCTGGTGAAATGACTCGTGTGTTCCACCCAGAGTCTGGGCTCAGGACTTGCTTATTGATGCATCTCTTTGCCCCTTTGTGAGTAAGGGGTCTCACCGCATTAGTGTGTAAATGTGTTATCCTACTGTAAGCTATTATGCATTCTCTGTAGGTCTGTGTGAGTGAGCTGTAGATACACATAAATGTGTGCTTGCCAACAGGTCTGTTTTTATCTGCCCGTCAGAAAAGAGCAGACAGGGTGTATAGCTCTTTGATTTTTTGATGGGCAAGAACTGGAGGTCAGGGTGGCACTACGACTGTTATTGCTACTAGTGATGCCGCTGTTGCTGCTAGTAGTAGCTTTCTAACGTGAGTCCTGAAGGAGGTTGGATGGCAGCGTGTCGCCCATTGTTGCATTCCACCCTGAGAGGTGAATTTGGGTCACTGACCCAGTGAAGAGTTCCTGGCCCTTGTTGCTTGGATGTTGGGGCTTCTTGCTTGAAAGTTTTGCTCCCCAGGCTATTTATGCATGTCATCTTTTGGTAGCTCTATTTGTGCCTGCTTGTCTCTCCATCCCGCCGTGTTGTTTAACCCTGATGGGATCTCTAGTACCTTGTCAACAGTGCTTCTTTCCCTGTCCATCCCTCTTTGTTGTGCTAGTGCCCCAGTGGTCAGTGAGTCTCCCGGGAGGAAAAAAATAACAAGGTGAGCAAGCTTTCTAAGGGAAATGAGCGCATCATTCCCTGCCTTACTTTGGCGATAGTGCACGTGAACATTTGTGGCATTTGTAGGGGGTGGGCCACAAATGCAGATTCATTAAACTATGAAGTAATTGTTGTGCCCAGGAATGTGCTAGGTGCTAGGGGAGAAAAAGAAAGTAAGACTAGGCCCCTGCTATGTTAGAGCTCACATGCTAGTGGAGAGAGGGTACAGACAGCGCAGGCAAGAATAACTATAGTACAAGGCAGAGCAAGGTGAGTGAATGGGGAAGATACAAGGAGTACTATGATCAGTCTAGAAACGGAGAAGTCATTGGCTGAATGGCAGGGCCTAAGAAGGACTAGAGAAGGCGAGAGGATTCAGAGCTGGAAGGGACCTTAGCAATGGCATCTAGTTCACTGGTTCCCATTTTCTAGTTGTGAATGAACCCCTCTGGAGTTCACTTGGATGGTCCATTGTGTTTCCACTAAAAATCTTTTAAGAGTGGTGCCTGAAGCAGTAAATAACTGCTTATGAATATTATGAGTAGTATAATAAATTACCCTGGGGGTTCACAACACATTTTCGTAGTTGCTCTTGAAAGGGTTTTGTGGGAATAAAAAACATTGGGACTAATAATAGTTCAACTTATTCACTTTATAAATGAGGAAACTGAGACTTAGAGAGAGGTCTTACTTGGAATTAGAGTTAAACATTATAGATATTTGGTGAGAAAGGAAGAAACAGAGTTCAAACACTCAAGAGACTTGATTGAATAGATAGTAAGTAGCAGACCTAAAATTTGAACTCAGCTTCCCTAAAATTTACTTCCACACCCTTTTCACTACATCAGGGAGGAGGCACCATTTGGATGTAGATCATAGAATCATAGTTTTAGAGTTGGAAGTGTCCCTAGAGGTCATGTAGTTCTTCATTTTTAGATAAGAAAACTGAGCCCAGAGAGATTAGTACCTTGTCTCAGGTCACACAGCTTCTAAGTAAAAGAGGTGGGTTTTGAACAGAGGTCCTCCAACTCCAAATCCAGAACTCTCTACTTCTGAACTGCTTTGAAAGAAGACTGTGATTTCAGCATGGAGAGGTGAAGGGGGGAGAGTTGAGAAAGTATTGGAAATCAATAAATTGACAAATTTAACTGGAATATAGAGTACGTGGGAGGGGCATGTGAAATAAAGCTACCAGAGTAAGGTGGGTACTGGATTATATGGAGCCTTAATGGCCGTGCTAATAAGTTTTCTGTGGATTTCAATAATTTCCCCAATAAAAGTATAGGTAATGCTGAATTAAGTTTAAAGTTAGCTTGTTTCTTAACTATGTGGGGCAGAGAGGTGAATTCCTGTTTTTAACTTTACACTATTAGTGTTTAACTTTAAACTATTAGTGTAACTTTTTTTTACTCTATCAGCTTAATCTGATAGTGTAAATTATGTAATTCTCAGTTTAACTACAGCACAACTGCAATTAGAAGACAATTCTTAAACCAAATCTAGTCATTTCCTCTCCTTCTCATGAAGACAAGAGGCTTGCACCATTTCTTCCCCCAAAACTTTCCCAAGGTCTTGGGACACTGGAAAGACGTGTCATGGCCATTACACTTCTATTTATTTAATAAGTCAGATTAAAAAATCACGTGAAAGAGAGCACAATGTAGCCATTTTCTACCTTTGCACATTTCCAGAAGATGTGAAACAGGCAAAAGAAAATAAAATAGGTAAATTTTGGTCTATTTTGTTGTAACAAAAATATCCTTTTGGGGGAAGATAGCTCCATTTTTAAAAAAGGGATCCTATAAACAAAGAATTATTTATTTCTGTCAATGAAGTAGAAGACAGATGTTTCACTGAACAAGGTAGTGGATGGGCTTAAAATGTGGAATTTTTTAATCCTGTTTTATTTTGTTTGATGTGCTATATTTTTAATTCAGAGCATATCTAGGAAGCAAAAAGGGCAGACTGATGTCTGAAGATTTTCTCTGTCAGGATAGAAAATTAGACATTTGATCAACCAGACTAACTAAATAGTGGAAAGAGAAGAATAGAAAGACCTAGTCTATGATTGATGGATGGTGGCTTAGCCAGTGGTGGCTTTTTCTTTTCTTTTTAGAATTAGGAATTGATCCTTAGACAGTTATGGATAGGCACTTGTCTGGAAGTGGGCTAGCTGGGGACCCCACTTGATTCTTTGCTGTTGCTGATGTTTATTAAATGCATCTATAACATAATTTTAAAATAAAAAGTAGGAGTAAACATTCTACTCATTAAAACATCTACCTGATTAAAGATTGTAGCAAAAACAACACTAGGCATTTTATTAGGAATGCACAATTCTCTGGGCTGCCATGTACAAAGAAACAGTTTCTCTCTTTTGGAGTAATAGCTGTTGGTGGAGGGAAAGTGTTTCTGTCTGAGACTCCACCAGGTCATCAATACACCAGACATATCTTGAGGACCTAGACTGGCCTATGGTGAAGCCTGACTTGATCAATCATAGGCCAAAAGCCTTGTCCATCTCCATGGCTTGAATACATTTCAAATGAGGGGGAGAGCAGCCTCTCTTCTTGAGAGCTTCATTGTTATGATCCTTGTAACTTCCCTTTCTTCTTCCCTCAGTTCTATCCCCCACATTCCCTTGATGATTGCAGGGCTTTGGGATATATTTCTCCATAATTTGCAGAAATATATTTCTGGAAAGAAATTGGGGAACCATTTATTTCAAAACAATCAACAATTTGGTACAAAGGTTTTCAACTTTCAACCTTTTTTTAGGAAGAAGAGTCATTAATTAATCTTTTAATTGTTGTAGCAATACTTTAATCACCTCTTTACCTTTAAAAATTATTTTTTATTCTAAACTTAATAAACACCAAATAAAATGGGCATTCAATATACATAGATCAGAAAGAGGGAATTGTATATGAAGCTGCGAATATCTGTTACGTACAGCTTTCTTTTCTTTTTAGACTCCTGACCTTTGCCAAAAGGTTCAACCCATGACTTTCAAAGCTGTCCTGCTTGTCCGTGATTCTTTCTGAATTTCCCTCTGTTCTCTTCTATGCATTTTAAACAGATACTCCATTTAAACAGATACTCTATAATCTTTTTTATTCCTTTTCTTGTCTTTCTCTTTTTTCCTACCCTATTCCTATCCCCCATTCTCTACCTATCCCAAATTAGAAGGAAAAAAATAAATTTTTAAAATGTCCTTGTAATAAATATGCATGTCAAGTCAAACAAATATCCACATCAGTGAGATATGAACATTTATGTCTTATTTGGCATCTTGAGTCTGTCGCCTCTCTGTCAGGAGCTAAGTAGCATAGTTCTTTATCAGTCTGCTGGCATTATGTTTGGTCATTGCACTAATCAGAGATTTTAAGTCTTTTTAATGTAGTTGTATAAATTTTTCTCTTGGTTCTGCTTCATTCTGCATCAATTCATACAAATCTTCCCACTTTTCACTGAAACTATCCTTTTCATCACTTCTCAACAATGTAATAATATTCAACTATATTAATATACCTTAAGTTGTTTAATCATTTCCCAGTTGTTTGGAACCCTCAATTCTTTGCTATAACCCAAATAGTTGTGGTAAGGTGGTTCCTGTCAAAAGAGTCCAGCTATCCCCGACTGTCAACCAACTGCCACTCATAGGACAATCAAACCAGTATATCTGAAGCAGCAAGGCACTCTCAGGATGAGGACAAGAGGTAGCATGTGCCAGACAAGTCAAACTACCACCACCACCTGGATCACCATTTCTCCCCAGACCTTAATACAGACAGCTTAGAACCTGAACCCAAGAGACTTGGGAACAACAATACTTCCAGGATAGTGTCCTGAGCTATCATCCTGATAAACAGTCTCTATTGAGAGGCAGCCTGGCAACTGTCCTTGGAGGTGCTATAGCCAGAGAAGCTGAAGACCTAGAAGAGAAAGTTTTCTTTCCACCAAAATCCAATGGTTCTGTCCAGTGGTTCAAGATTGGCAACTTAATATTATTTTGTCAGCAGAAATAGCATTAAAGAGCCATTAACATTAGCTTTGCAGTTGCACCCTAAAAACCTTGGGACTTTTCCATCTGACTTATAGCTGAAACCTTCCAGAAATGTGTCTCCTCTATTAAGATGTGAGCTTCTTGAGAGCAGGGAATGATTTGCTTTTTTTGTTTATATCCCCAGCATTCATTATATTGCTTTGTACATGATAAGTGTTTAATAAAGGCTTCGTTTATTCATTCATAAATATTTTGCTGTATGTAAGTCCTTTTCTTCTTTCTTTGACCTCTGTGGAAATCTCTTTATTTTGTTTATTTTTATTTATAATAAATATAATGTAAACTTATTTATGTCTTTATGTTTAAACAAAAGAGACAGCATGGTATAATGAAAAGAAGATCGGACTAGGAGTCAAGAGACCTGCGTTCTAGTTATGGCTCTGTCAGAAATTATCTTTGTGACCTTAGGCAAGTCATTCAGTCTCTCTTGCTCTTAATTTCGTCATCTGAAAAAATGAGGAACTATTGGATAATATAAATTCCAGCTTCAAAATTCTTTAAACAATAAAGCATTTTCCCCATAAAATGACTGAGGAGCTCTGGCATATGAGATGATCTTTGTCTTTAGTGGAGATGAGAGTTCCAGTTCAGACATGGCCAGGAATATTACATTTATTCTTCCTCATTTAATTCTGTCTGTCTCTGGAACAAAGTTGAGGGACAATTTAGTTCAAGGAAATCATCTCTTTGGGGAAAATGGTTGTCTATTTCCAAATTTTTAGTAGGATCTAGCAGGGGAACTTTAGTAAGACAAGCCATTGTGGGAGCACCTTAAGAACTAACGTGCCTACAAATTGCTGAGCCCTCATTAAACACTACAGTTCCTAAGATGCTGTCATTGAGGCTGAAAGACTGTCTTGTAGGCTTCTCCATCGGATGCTTCCATACCTGTGAGGAGCTAGCAGCACCAAAACATTGGCGGAGGGACAGCCATGTTACCTCCAAAAACAACAATAGTGGCTATATCTCAGCAGTGGCAAGAAGCTCTATGGTAACTAACTTGTAAGATGGAACAGAAGAATAGGAACGGGAAAAAATGCCTGTTCAGTGATTTGAAAGGATTATCTTCAGAGCAGAGGTAGGGAACTTTTTTTTTTAACTACCTTGTCAGCTCAGCATGCCTGCAGTGTAAACACAAGTGTGACAGTTGGCCTGTGCACTCTTTCACACTTCAGAGACACTCTTGGTTTCCTTCTCTCCTTCCATTTTAGCAGTGGGCAGCCCTGCAACCTTTTGATCAGACTGACTTTGCACATTACATGACTGAACTCGGGGATGCCAAACATCCTTGAGGAAGTTGACATTTGTATACTTTGAAAGGAAAAAAAAAAGAAAAGTGAATCCCAACTGCTTCCTCCTGCCCATTTGATTAAGAGAGCAGAAGTCAGCAGGAGAGGTGATACTTTTAACAAGCAGGGGTGTGCAGCAACTGATTGGTATCTTTCTTTGAAAAAAATAGAAAAGATTGATGTTAAACAACACTAATCAGAGTTGATTACAGGGACTGAATGAATTCATTGATGGGAAGGATTCATGGTTCCAGAGACAACAAAAGAGATTAGATAATTGTCAAGGGAATAGCATATGGGATAATATATGAAGTTAGACTTAATACCCTAACTAGGTAGTGCAGTACATAGAGTGATGGGCCTAGAGTTAGGAAGACTTACACGGCCTCTTACACTTACTAGCTGTGTGACCCTGGACAAGTCACTTAACCCTGTTTGCCTCAGTTTCCTCATCTGTAAAATGAGCTATAAAAGAAAATGACAAATTACTCTAGTAGCTTTGCCAAGAAAACCCCAAATGGAGTCACAAAGAGTCAGACATGACTGGAAATAACTGAACAAGCTTTCCTATTTCTGGCATCTATGGATAGAATGCTGGACTTGGAGTCAGGAAGACCTGAATTCAAATCCAGCCCCAGAAACTTACTAGCTGTGTGACTCTGGGCAAGTCACTTAACCACTGTTTGTCTTAGTTTTCTGATTATATAATGGAACTAATAAAAGCATCCACCTCCTAGGGCTGTCAGGATAAAATGCAATATTTAAAGATGTTTGCAAACTTCAAAGCTCTAATATAAATGCTAGCTATCATCATCATTTGTGGATCAGTGCCTCTTGTTATTTTATCCTTCTCTGGGACTGTCCCATATGTATAATGTCTCCATTGGAGTTGCTGCTTATCAGATTTACATAGGCTATAGCACCCTGTCCTAGGTGTGAACTATGGTGGGCCACATGTCTAGCCCAGGCTTTTATGTATGTTTAAGGAACTTATTGATGCAGTTGCATTTTTTTTTTCACAAATCACAAGCAGTGGCTTCAGTCATTAATAGCAATAGCAGAGGCCTGCGCCCTGAAAATAAAATATTTAACAAGTGTGTCTAAGCATATACTCATTCTACTTGTGTCTTTTTGACAAAGTGTGAAGTCCCTAGAAGAAATGTGACTTTCCTCTGTCCCCTGCCCTCTTTGCCCCACTCATGAAATCTGTTTTGCCTCTGACTCAAGTATCTCATTCACACAACTGAATTCTGACCTTTAGTGAAGTTGGATTGAAGATACAGACATGGATTCAGTTCCCTGGAGAGAGGTATGTGCATCCACAGGGCCCTAGGAAAGAAGAAGCAAGCCAATGGAGACACAGAAAGAAAGAAGAAACCATTGCCATATGGAGACAAAAAGGGGGAGAACAGACAGCACAACAAGCTGTCATAATGTGGAGAAGCAACAATAGCCTCTCTCTTCTTTTGTACTGTGAGTCATAAGGAGTCCCAAAGGAAGACAAGAACTACCAGAGGAGAAGGCTGCTTGACTCCCTAGCAACTGTGACTTCTTTCTCCTTGTATGAGTCTTACTCAGGATAGGACTGGGAGCCTGGAAGACTATTTCACTATAGGAAAAGCAAGTTGTCTCAAATGTTTATAGGCTCAGAAGTGAGCCAGTATTGATTTTCATCTGGTCAAATAAAACCTATCTTGTAGTTAGTGTTTGTTAACCAGAATACTCAAATTGTTGCTCAAACCATTTAAAGAGCCAGAAGCCAGGGGAAACTCTGGAGGGAGGGGTCATAAGCCACAAAGGTAACTATTAGGAAGCCTTCAAGATCAAACCTGGTTCATGTGAGGTCTGAGCTTATTGGGGCATGTGAGAGACACACACATACACACACACACACACACACACACACATTCATTCATTCTCTCTCTCTCTCTCTCTCACACACACACACACACACACACACACACACACACACACATATACACATTCTCTCTCTCTCTCTCTCTCTCTCTCTCTCACACACACACACACACACATACATGCAGTTCTAAGTATTTGACCCAAGTTCTTTCATCATCTTTAGTGACTTCATTTTGTTTCACCTTGTATGGATTGTATTATATAAGAATAGAAACATCCCATTACGTTGAGGTACTGACTGCTAAGAGAAGGAATCATTGCTAAAAATTTTCTGTATGTGAGGGAAGTGATCAGAGAAAAATGACACCCCCTGTTACTTAAGAGTGTCCCTCTGCCACACCCCACATATCCCTCTCCTAGCTATTATACCAGCTTTTGAAAAGGAAGAGGAAAAGATTTTCTCAATGTGCCAGACTTGGTCTACACAGTCCTCCAAACCATGGTCCCTATTGGAGGTGCGGGGAGGATGTTTCATAGTCATTCACTTCCATGGCCCAAATGACCATCTAAAACATACTATCCATCCATCTTATTATCCAGTTCTAGTTATTCCCCTATCTCAGATCCAATGGTCCAGGGGAACAATCCCCTGGTTGTAGACAATCAGGGTAGGTCCCCTGACCTATCCTTCTTGCCCTCTCTGCCTTTATTTTCTAGAATACTAGGACTAGTTCCTTCCCTTGCTTTACTGTTACCATAAGGGCAAAATTACCTTTACAGTGTCCTACCTATCCTGACCCTTCTCCTGATAAATTCATCAGGCATCATTTCCAGTCCTACTGATTGGATTCATAGTCCTTGTGCAGCTTAGTCCACTTGCCCTTATCAGTCCATCCCAGGCTTCAGGGGGGTTTATCCCTCTAACTAGTGCTCTTTCTTAACCACAAGTGCTTTGTGGAATCTTGTCAATCAAGGATCAATTCTAGGACAATGAAATAGAGGGCCTATAGATATACTAGCAAGAGGTTTCTTTATTGAGGTGTAAGTGCTCGCTAGGTACCAGGCACTGTGCTAAGCACTGGAGTTACAAAGAAAGGTAAAAACATCACCTGTGCCCTCCAGGAGCTTCTGTTCTAATGAGGAAGATATTGTGCAAATAAGTGTACATACAATATGTGTATGTATACACACACACACACACACACACACACACACATATATATATATATAAAAACTGTGCAATTGGAAGATAAACTCAGGTCTCTGGGGAAAGGCATTATTATTATCAATGGGTTAAGGGGTATGGTGAGAAGGCTTCCTGAGGAGCAAGTAAAATTGCTTAGTCTTGAAGGAAGCCAAGGAATCCAGAAGGTATAGGTGAGGAAGGCATTCTAGGCATGGGCCCACATTTGGGAAGTGAAGTATCATAAATGAGGACTAGCAAGAAGGCCAATGTCACTGGAATATGAAGAAGTGAAAAGAGTATAAAAATACTTAGAAGGTAGGAAGTGGCCAGGTTGTGAAAGGATGTAAAAACCAAACCAAGGAGTCTGTGTTTGGTCTTAGAAGTAATAGGGAGCCACAGTAGTTTATGGAGTGAGAGTGGGGTGGGGTTATAGTGCCATAGAACTGTACTTCAAGAGAATCTGCTTTGGCAGTTGAAGAGAAGATGGATTAGAGTGGTGTATTGGGGATCCTTGAAGGGTTTGGCCTTTGTTTCCTTTGATTAATTCAGTGTCTTCGATTGAGTCTTACTAGGTGCTAAGCCCCAGGCCCATCTATTAGGTGCTAAGCCTATGTGGGTGTGAATTGGTAACTAAAGTGGGGCTCCAGGGGGGGCCAATGAAGGGAGGTGCTAACTCCAGAGCCAATAGTAAGAGCCTAAATTCTGGTGGCTCAGATGACTTTTGATGATGGCTAAAGAGTGCATAAAAAGGGAAGACAGAGCTATTTGCTTAAGGCTTTCACTCCTGGAAGTGTGGGACTCTGGGCAGCCCTCTAAGGGCCTTCCAGCTGCACTCAGAGGTTGATGGTTTTCTTGGTAACTATGGATTGTATTTGGTCTGTTTGTAATTTGTATTTGCTCTGAAGTTCAGGGTGCTGGCTTTTCCCCTGAACTAAGTGAATGATATTTGTATGCTGGATTAAAGTAAGATTGTTAACCCCTTAACATTGCTTTCTTTAGTAAAGCAGATCAAAAGAACCTGGGCTTGCAGTGTTCTGTGAGCTGGTTGTTGTTGGTTTTACACCCCTACAGCAGCTGCTAGCCAAATTGTTGAAACAAGTGGGGAGAGATTTGAGGCAGGAGACCAACTAGAAGCTATTGCAGTAGTCCAGGCATGAGATGATAAAGATCTGAACTAGGGTGGTGACATCGTGAGAAAAGGGAAGTAGACTTAGATGAGGGATGTTGTAAAAGTAGAAATGACAAGATTGGCAACAGATTATATATGTGCAGTGAATGTGAAATAGGAGTCAAGGATGCTATCAAGATTGCAAGCCTGGGTGACTGAGTGAATGGCAGTGCCCTTGGTGCTAAGAGGGAAGTTTGGAAAAGTGAAGGGTTTGAGAGGAAGAGAGTGTATCTGGGTTAGTCATGTTGAGTTTGAGATGTCTATGGGCTATCCAGTTGAAAATGTTTGAAATGTAGTTGATGATGCAACAGTGTAGCTCAAAGAGAGAGAGAGAGAGAGAGAGAGAGAGAAAGAATAAGAATGAATCTTCCTCACAAGGATGATTATTGAACTTGTGGAAGCTGATGAAATAGCCAGGAAAGAATGTATAGAGAAGGAGAAAAGAAAAGGGCACAGGACAGAGCCTCAGGGTGCACCCACATTTAGGGCTGTAATCCTCAAGCAGTACACAAGTATGAAGAGTGAGTGTAGCTTCCAATGATCTTGTTCCTCAACAAAGACATGCTGTGTGGCCACAGATAGAGGTGGTCAGCTTGGAACTAGTGGTTCTGTCAGGTCTGAATACCTCTAATGGAAGCAGGAGGAGTGGCCCTTATAAACTCCTTAAGAGAATTTGGAGTCAGGGGACCAAGATTGTGTGTGACCTTCTGCAAGCTTCAGTTTCCTTACATGTAAATAAGGAAGTTGGCTTAGATGACCATTAAAGTCCTTTCCAACCTGAAAGCTATAATCCTAAAGAACAGATTCCATTTTAGTGCCAGGCAGAGAAAGAAAAGGTCTATCTATCCCTTTGCTGTTTGGAATTTCAGCAGCAACTGGGGACTTAGTATTGGCGTTCTAACTGTTGTTCATTAGCATTGTCACCATGGGTAAGTCACTCATCCCCTTTTGGTATTAGTTTCCATCTCTGTAGAAGGAGGGAATTGCTGTCTAAAGAGCTCTCTAGTTCTCAGCTTATATGGCTATAGAATGTTCTTAGTCTAGGAAACTCAATGGTCACTCTTCATTAATGCTGCTTCTATTTTCCAGATGTTTCCTGTGACCTTCAGTATCATTTCCAGCTTATCACTGAAGATAGGTTTAGTCATCTACTAACAATGGATTAGGCAATGTAGTGTGTTTAAAAAATCCATAAAACATAGATTCAAATCCCGCTTTTGCTACTTGCTAGTTTCGTGACTATGAATAATTTATCCCAGCTCTCTGGGCCTCCGTTTCTTATATAAAAAGAGGATACTATCACTTGCTCTACATACATTATGATATTGTTATAAGAATCAAATGGTTTATCAACAACAATTTTATGAAATCCTTACCATATTCTAAGAGTTATTCTGGGCAGCCAGGTGGCACAGTGGGTAGAGTTCTGGGCCTGGAGTCAGGAAGACTCCTCTTTGTGAATTCAAATCTGACCTCAGACACTTACTAACTGTGTGACCCTGGGCAAGTCACTTCATCCTATCTGCCTCAGTTTCCTCATCTGTAAAATGATCTGAAAAAGGAAATGGCAAATTGCTCTAGTATCTTTGTCAAGAAAATGCCAAATTCGATCATGAACAGTCAGACGTGACTGAAAAATGACTGGATAACAACAGTAACAAGGAGCTGTATTAGATTCTGGGAATACCCAGACCAAAGGGAAATAATCCTCATCGTTACAGTTTACGTTAAGGGAATCAGAGGGAGAGCTATAAGCCATCAGCAGGTAGAGGGATCAAGAAGGATCTCATATAGAAGCCAGTGCTCAAGCTGAGCTTTAAAAGAAACTAGGAGTTCTAAGAAGTGAAGCTGAGAAGGTGGTCCCTTCCAGATAGGAGCACCCACCTGTGCAGAAGAATAGGGGCAGGAGATGGAGTCACATGTCATGTATTAATTTGAAATAAATTTGTAATATCAACATCCAGTTTGACTGGAATGAAAAACAACAGGATTTATAAGGGATCATATAAATACATCTCTAGAAAGGAAGATAAGAGCCAAGGCCTGAACGTTTTATCTTTTAGTCCACAGGTAAGGGAGCCATTAAAAAAAATTTGATTAGGTGGAGTGAGATCAGTGTTTTAGGAACCTCAGTTTGGAAGCCGTGTGGAGGATGAATTGGAGGTGGGAACAAAGAGGTTGATTAAGAGGCAATAGTCCAGGCTGGAGGGGAGGAGAACCCAAACCCAGGCAGAAGCCATGTGAGTGGGGAGAAGGGGGTGGAGAGGAGTTAGAGTTGGAAAGGCTTGGCAGCTGATTAGACATGGTAAATGTAGAAGAGGAAAGAGTCAGTAATGATCCTGATGATGGTGAATTGATCCTTTTCTGCCTTTGGTGTTCTTAACTTTGCCTGGGTGTTTGAAACTAAAAGGTTAACCATGTAAAACAAGATGTAGGAATTGTCAGATCTTTGCATCCCCACAGAGCATCTGATCCTTCTGGTTTTTTGGTTTTTGTTTTTTTTTTTAGTTCTGAATAAACTTAACCTAAAGTCTTCTGAGGGCTACCAACAGCTGCATTTTTCGTTTGGAAAGGCATGCATTAAGGTTTTGTTTTTTGTTTTTTCATACATTCATTCGTTCTTTTTACCATAACTAGGGGTAGTTACAGTAAAAGAGGAGACTTGTGGAGACTTGCACTAAGGTTTGAGCTCAAAGCCTGTAGAGATTCTTTTGAGTGCCTTAGTATTAATTGTTGTGTTTGTCCTTCGCTTTCAAAGAGGACCATGACGTCAGGGAAATGATGACATGACTGGCAGTTGACTTTGATTTGAGTGAGGGAGGGCTGTGCAAGGTCAGCAGCCTCACTTTCTCCTCCAGAACTATTTGGATCCAATGGCCATATTCATCAGGATGACTGAGATGACCCAGGATGCACTGGGAGACTCTGGCCCTTTTAGGCTAAGGCTTTTTCATGTACTCACTTACAGTGAGGTAATACCCATTCAGTGAATAGGCCTCTTTAAGAAGTAAGTCAAGGGATGGGCCCTTTAACTAGAAAAAAAGATTTTAAAAAATCCAGCTGGGAGGGGAAGACTCTGGGGGTTGCTGTTCCAAACAGAAACAATTACCATTGACATTCACTCTAAGGCTGGAAGGCTCAAAATACAGCCATTAAGTGGAGCTTGGGCAGGGACCTAAGTGGTTCAATCTATGAGCTTCGAGTGAATTGGGTTTAAGGTTTTGTGGAAGGAAGGAAGGAAGGAAAGAAAAAAGGAAGGAGATTCTGGCCATCAAAATGTCCCTTCCTTTTGAGAGGAGAAGGAGAGGGAGAGGGAGAGGCAGAGGATGAGGTGAGTTACCCAGTTAGCTGGGTCCCCTTGGAGGCAGCTCAGTCTACTCACAGGTTGTGTCACGGTCTTCTTCGAAAGCAAAGTATTAGTTAAGTGAAGCTAGAGAGAGGAATTCTTGCACAGTTAGGGTAAGTGACAATTGGTGGAGCAAAGAAAATTGGAACTGGAATTTAGGAAATCTCAGCCCTGCCCTTTGCTCCAACTCTTAGATTATACAAGACTCCTTTTGTCTATACCAGGGATGGGGAAGCCTGCAGCCTCGAGGCCACATGTGGCTCTTTGGGTCCTCAAGTGTGGCCCAATTTGTTCTGTGAATTTTGGATTCAGTCACATGTGGCCTCAAGGCTGCAGGCTCCCCACCCTGGTCTATACCTATTGGAAATTTTGAGTACATAGCATAGAATTAGTAGGTGAAGTTTTTAATCACTTTTAAATATTGACTATATTGCTTAATTTATAAAAACCAAAGCATTTCCATGTTTATTAGGGCAGTAGATGTTTTGTACAGCTGCAAAGTTTACCATTAATAACAAGTTGTTTGTAAGTGCATCATCCCTAGGAGCTCAAAGTACTTGACAGACATTATCATTAATCCTTGTAACATCTACAAAGGGTAAGAAGAAGGTGCTTATTATTTTACAGATAGTGAAACTAAGACCTGAGGAAAAAAAAGCATTTTGCCAGAATCATCCAGTAAGCCAGTAGTATAAATAGCCCAGAATACATCAGGTCTTCCAATTTTCAGGCCATTGTTTTCTCTTACCTTAATTGTAACAAAACATCTTGCACAGAATGCATACAAGACTAAGGTATCCTGAATCCTGAGAACATCACCTAGATAAATTTAGTAAATATTGCATTTCTTGAAAAATTGCTATGTGCTTATAACATAGAGCACATAAAGCCCCACCCCTGCCCTTGAAGAACTTATTAAGCAAGTGTATAGTACTTGCTTACTATATGTAAGGAACCATGCCAGGGGCTAGAGATGCTAAGATAAAAAAATCACCAAGTCCCTCCCCTCTAGAAATTTGTAGTCATATATAGGGTGAAGGAAGACAGAAGGAGGAAGACACGTGTGTTAACTATAGTACAATATAGAATACATGTACAAGAATAAAGGAGGGAGAAAGTCAAAAAGAATACTGTAGGGTGACCACTACTTGGGAGAATTGAGGAAGGTTTCAAAGTAGGTGCAGAAAGCTAACTGGACCTTCAAGAAAGGATTTCAATAAAAATGTGGAGAGAGTTGCTTCTAAGCCATTGCAAACCACGACAGGGCAAGATAAGATCAAGGAATTCTAGGTTGTCCAGTTTAGGATGTTAAGTGGAGTAGTATAAAATAAAGTTGAAAAGGTAGTTTGGAACCATTTTCTGGGAGGGTACTGAATGCTAGGCTAAGAAGTCTGTGTTTTATTCAGTAGACAATGAGGATCCAATTAAGCTTTTTAAACAGAGGCCTGTACTTTAGTAGAATTACTTTGACAGAATAATGAAAGATGGATTGTAAAGGGGGAGAGACAGAAGTCAAAGAGACAGACTATTTAGGACTTTTTTACTATACCTTGGGCTAAAAGTAGTGCTGTTTTGGGCTAGGGTAATAGAAAGCAGGAGATGTGTATGAGATATATTTCAGACTTAGAATTGTTAGGTCTTGAAAACTGATTGGACATGGGGATGCAAAAGAGAGGGGAAAAATCATCTATGACTGAGGCTTCACATCTGAGTGACTGAGAAAATGGTGATGCTATCAATAGAAACAGAGCAGGTGATGATCTTGGGGAAGATGTTCTGTTTTGAACATGTTGAATTGGAGACCTTAGCAGAGCAGGTCCAGCATACACGTGAAAAGGTGGAATATAAGCATAGGGGAGAGCATGGGATTGAAGATGAGCTTTGGGAATCATCTGCAGAGGTCATAACTGAAACCAGGATAATTAATGAGATTACCAAGGTTTGGAATGGTGGATTGGGAGAGAGACAAAGAAAGAGAGAGAACAGAACAGGGGAGGGGAGAGAGAGGGGAAAAGAAAAACAGAAGAGGAGAGGGAAAGGAAGGGAGGAAGAGGAGAGGAAGAGAGAAAAAAAAAAGAGAGGAGAAGAGAAAGAAGAGGGCCCAGGACCTTGGAAAATGTCTACACTTTGGAGTTTGGAGAAAACTAAGGGACAGAGAGGTAGATGAAAAGAGCCATGTTGCAGAAACCCAGGAAGAAGAAAATATCAAGAAGGTGTTTATTTTTTTTCTTTTAAGCAATGCTATTTTCCTCCCCTGGGAAGAAACCATGTGAGAGTTGAAGGACTTTAATCTAGTAATAAGTCACCTTTGATTCAAATTCCTGAAATCTGTTTGGTTCAGCACTAAAATCTCATTGTGCTTGAAAAACAGCATATGCACAGAGACCAAGAATGAAACCATGCCTTTCTGCCATTAAATCTTTCCTCTTAACCTGCCTCAATCTTCCTATATGTGAAATATGGAAAATGATACCTGCTCTCTTGTGATGTTGAAAGTGAATGAGATCCATTTGGAAGAGTACTTTGAGCTGAGACAAATTATTTATATAAGTACACTATAATATTTTAAAATTATATTGCTTTACCTTCCTTTATTTTATCTTTTCCTAAAGAACTGCTATTTCAGAATGTCACATTAGTCCAAATATAGGCCACAGTTTTTCCCCAATTCTGCCTTATCTAAAACCTGAGTGCAGACAATAATTGGTGCTGTTTCTCAGTATATGCCCGTGTATGTTTTTTGAACCAAAGATACCATATTTAAAAGAGTAGCCAAAATTTAAGACCCCTTATTTTCGGAACAATATGGTATGTTAAAACTCCATATCCTTCATATAACCCATTAAAGAAAAAGAATATTTAACATAGAAAACCATGTAAAATTATATATGATATCTAGGATCACAGAGTAAAGGAATTAAGGATCAAAAGAGGCTTTAGAGATAATCTAATCTAATTCCTTAATTTCCTAAATGAGGAAACAAAGGCTCAGGGTATAGTTAGGTGACTTGCCCCAGTCTTAATACCTGGATGGGGAGGGGGAAAGAGGGGGATGCTCGGTGATGATGTTTTTATCATTTACCTCTAAAGCAGTCAAGTGCTTCGAAAGGGAAAATAAAATTGGAAATGAGATTTGAGCTTTTGACCATGGCTTACAACATAGAGGATGGTAGAGTCTGAGCTCCTTGAAGGTAGGGACTATTTTAAACATTTCTTTGTAGTCCCAGCCCTTAGCATAGTTCCTGGCACAATGTAATTGCTTAATAAATGACAGTTGCCTGACTGGCCAGAGGTGGAGTGTACCTAACAAGAGCTGATAAAAATATATTTGCCTGAAATCATGCAAATTTAATCAAAAACACTTTAAGCTAAAAAGGAAGGGGTAAAGAGGAAATAGCTTAGTAAGTCTACCAAGAGTAGCTAAAAGGTAGGAAGAAGAAGAATAGCAGAGACATCCAGAAATTCACAGGTGAAAAAACATCCAAGAAAGCAGTCAGGAATAAACCCTATGCTTTCAGATATCTGTAAACAAATTCATAAAATATAGATAACAAAAAGGGGAATTGGATACCCTAAAGCAAAAAAGGAAAAATTATCTTACTGAGACTTGTTGGGAAAAGTACTGTGATTTGGATTATGGCTCTGGAAGGGGACAGGAAAGGTAGAAAGGGTGAGAGATGCAATATATTTTCGGGTGACGGAGTCAGGTCAAGACCTGTGATTACATCAGTGTGAGGCACTCCTAATGAGAAAACATAGTCTACCAATTACAACTCATTTAGAGAATTGCCTAAGGACACTGAGAATTAAGTGAGGCCCATGGTCACATAGCTAGGGTATGTCAGAGACAGGACTGAACCCACATTTTCCTGACTCTGAAATCATCCCTCTATCTACTGTTCCTCTAATAGCCTTGTAAATTAAGAAAATATGCTCATGTGAGAAATTCTGAGAAATAGAAGCATGGTGGAGAGCATCTAAGTAAAGACCATTAGGGACAGAAATAGAAGTGATATTGTCATCAGTTGTTGTTCAGTTGTTTTAGTTGTGTCTGACTTCACGACTACTTCTCCAGCTCATTTTACAACTGAGGAAACTGAGGCAAACAGGGTTAAGCAACTTGCCCAGGGTCACACAGCTAGTAAGTGTCTAAGGCTGGATTTGAATTTGGGTCGTCTTGATTTCAGGCCTGGCACTCCAGCCACTCTGCCACCTACCTTCCACTGTCATCAGAGACCTGGACAAAAAAAAAATGGTTAGAAGTCAATCAATCAGTAAGCATTTATCGTGTCTACTGTGTGCCAGGAACTCTTCTAGGCACTAGGGATACCAAGACAGAAATGAAATGACATCAACCTTACAAGATGGTGACCTTACATTCTATCAATCAGGGCAGGCAACATGCCTATCTATAAGTATGCACAAAGTAAATACAAGTTAGTTAGGCAAGTGGGGAGAAGTTTTGAGAAAGGTCTCAAGCCTGGAGAGAGATATGAAATAATAGTAGCAAGAGACCTCAGTTATGTGGACAGTTCTCCCTCCTCCGAGTAAAGCATCTAATAATTGCTTGACTTCTCTTGATGATTGGTTTATAGTTCAAAAAGTAGAACTAAAAGATCTTCTATTCTAGATTTGATTCTCACCTACAAGAAGGGACTGGTCACCAGTGATGGAATTAATGAGTATATTAGGAAGAAGTGATCATCTTGGAATTTGTAGCAGAATTTGTAGCAGCAGAAGTGAGGAAAGCCCATCATAATTTGACTGCTCTGTGGATTCACAGAAGACTTATCAACCCATTAAAAATGTTAAAGGATCTGTACAGAAGATAAAAAAGCAACAGCATGTAAAACATGACTTGGACTTGTGAGTAGAGTTATGAAGACAAATATGGAAAAGAGGATGTGTCCAGAGGTACCAAAGCTGGAGAGACATATAGCTTTGCTAAAAGGAGGAAAGGCATTTAAGGGAGTGTGTAATGTAATTATTACGGGATGAGAAGGTCTTAAAAATTCTACTCTTCCAGAAATGGTCTCCACAGAGAATGTTGTTGAGGGCTAATCTACCAGTTGCTTAACAAATGACACTGGCCATGGCACCGTCCAACAACAGGTAGATTCTGCTTCTTCATTCTTTGCTCTCGAGGTATAACACTTTACAAATAAAAACCTTGTAGCCCTTATGACTTTAAATACAGGACAGAATCTTAGTCCTCACTTTTATTGTTCCTGTCCCATTGGTAGAGCTGCCAGAGAATTATAGTTACAGTGATTTTGTCACCACTTCTATCGTAGGTACCCATTAGGTAAGCCATCTCCCATATTTTAGGTAGCCCTTAAGGAACACCACTTTGCAGAGGACTGTGCTGAGTGGGGAGAGATGGGTAATTTGGATGTGTGCCTATTGACTTCTGCTTTTGCCTACTTCTGATGAACATAGGAGGTAGTAGTGGTAGAGGAGGGAGTCAGTGCCCATCAGAAGCATGCATGCATGCACTCATATGCCTGCCTCCACAAGGGAGCATGGGATTTGACCTTCTTGTTCCCCAGAGGAGAGTGAGATGTGGTGTGAAAAGTGGTCACTTGGTAGATCCTGGTCTGTCTGTTTTTAAGCTTTGATGTTATCATAGCACCATTTGCTGTGGAAGAATTCTCACATGTCAGATGTCTGATATCCTAAGTAGCTTTTCCCACACCCTGATTTTGCATTGTGAATTTAGAGCATTCCCAGAAACAGCAGATAACCCTGTTTGCAATGTTTATTCTGCTTGGCTCGAGAACATAGTAGCCTGCTTCTAGAGAATTTGTATCTATGATTTTATATGTTTCCCCTTGAACTAAAACTCAGCAAAATGTAAAGCTCGCTGAAGGTAAGGACTGTTTCATTTTTGCATTTATTTATATAGTGTTTAATGTTTACAAAGCATTGTAGAGATATTATTTCGTTTGATCCATACAACTACCCTTTGAGGTAGGTGTATTAGTATCCTCATTTTACAAATGAGGAAACTGAGGCTGAGAGGTCAGGTGACTTGCTCAGGGTCATACATAGTAGGTGTCTGAGGAAGGATTCAAACTCAGATCTTCCTGGCTTTTAAGTCCAGCACTCTGTCTACTGTGCCATCTAACTATCCGTTTCTGTCTTTATAACCCCTGTGCCTATTATAACTTTACACATACTGAGTGCTTAATAAATGTTTATTAAATTCACTTGAATAGTATCCTAATATTTATAGTTAGAAGAGACCTTAAAAAATGTGACTGCCATTTTATAGATGAGGAAACTTGTGCCTTAAGAACTTTCATCCAAGTAGTAAGTGACAGAGCCAGAATTCAAACCCAGGTCTTCTGACTCCAAATCCAGAAGTCTTTTTGTTATGCCCCTAGGACCTCCTAACTATTAATAAAGGAACATGATTTTTAGAAGTCATGTTTCTCCATAGTAGGGAACTTTGATCTTTCCTCTTTCTCTTTGAAAATATATATAAAAAGGAACACAGTAAATAAGCATTATGAAAAACATTTTGTAAAAACCAAAGCCCCACTTGAACATTGGTCTGGGAGGCAGCTTGTTCTCCAAGTTATTGCTCATAGCCCCTGGCTCCACTAAAAGTTCGGCTACCTAGGAGATAGAATTCTAGAACACTGAAAATAATTTTGGCTGAAGATGGATATTTTGCGAGTAAAAAGGGAAATGGAGGCCCAGTGGACATTTTGTTGCTACAGGTTAGAGATTTCTACTCAATGTAGTTTTAAGCAACATAAAGAAATGTGTTTATTGGAAGTGGTACAATTGTTCCATGTAAAATGAGAAAGATTTTTTCCACATGCACAGCTAAGCTGCCCATTAAACTGGGAAATAGGGTTACCTTTAATGATACAGTACATCAGAGTCAGAAGAAGCTGCCTTCAGCAGATGGGTGGTATTAAAAAAAATACAAAGCCTCATTTGCATTTGAAATACTTTAAGTTCTTCATGATGTCCACTGAAAGCTTACTGGTCCTTGTTAGGGCAGCATCTCATTTCTGGCACCAAGTATCCAGTTATTTTGCATGGTATCCTTTTCTGTCACAGAAAGAAGGAATAGGAAAGGTTATCAGTCCTCGAAACAGTCAAACATCCCCTGCCAAACTCCACCAGGTATCATTGCATTCAATGGGAATTTAGATGGAAGGTGTTGGTGGACAGCTCAGGACAATTCAGCCAACCAGAAATTACTATCTCCCCCTCTGTGTAGAACAGTATGGGTAGAACATGGATCCGTGACTTTCAACATGTCTTGAAAGGAGATTATGAAGATTTTTTTTCCTTGAACCTGCACTTTTTTGCATTTATTTTGGGGCTCCCAGGTGGTGTAGTAGTGAGAGTGCTAGGCAGGAAGATATGAGTTCAAAATCTGGCCTCAGACACTTGCTAGCTTTGTGACCTTGGGCAAGTCACTTAAACCCCTTTTGCCCCAGTTTCTCTATCTGTAAAATGGGGACAATGATAGCACCTACCTACCAGAGTCATCGTAAAGCTCAAACATTATGTAAATGTTAGCTATTCTTAACATTATTATCTTAATTTATCTTTAAAAGTATTTGAACACTATGTGTCACGATAGGCCTCATCTGTTTTGTCCTTTACAGAGCTTTTGAAGACTTTTCATCCCAATAACCTTATTAAGTAAGCAGCACAACTATTACTATCCCCATTTTACTGATGATGAAACTGAGCCTGAGAAGATGAAGCAACCTGCCCAAAATCAGACAGCCACATCTTCTGACTCTAAATTCAGTGTTCTTTACTATCCCGTGGGTCAGCCAAGTGGCAAAGGGGATAGAGTGCTGGGCCTGTAGTCAAGAAGACCCGAGTTCAAATCCAACCTCAGATACTCCTCAGCAGCGCGTCCCTGAGCAAGTCACTCGACTTCTGTCTGGCTCACTTTCCACAGCTGTAAAATGAGACAAGAACAGCACCTCCTTTATATGCTTGTGAGGATGAAATCATATAATATTTGTAAAACACTTAGCACGGCGCCTGGCCCGCAGTAAACACTTAAGAAGTGCTCATTTCATTCCTCTCAGTAACAGGAGTGCCGTATTTTGTACAGAAACAATCTGTCAGAGCGCTGCTCTTAAGTCTTTCTACCTATATGGAGAAATAATCAAAGGATATGGCATTGTGGTACCTTGGAATATATTGAGATGACTTTATACCTTTTAATGGCAACCTCATTTCCTTTGAAAGGACTCTAGAATTGAGTTTTAGGGAAGAGATGCCGTGTACTTTCATGTGGCTACTGTGGAAATTCTTCCCCTCCCCTTTTTCTCTCATTCTGTCTCTCAGTCTCTATTCCTTTCTCTCCCCTCTTTCTCCCAGTTTCATGAAAATTCATTTATCTGTGACATTTAAAGACTCTGTCTGAGAGGTGTCTGGAGCTGAGGCCGGCTGCGTACATCAATAGTTTCTTAGAATCTGGCACTCTGTCAATATTTGGGGGCCTCGGTAACAGCACTTAGATGCAGTGTCTGCCAGCCGACACGCTCTTAGTGTCTCCATAATGAGTTTGAATGGATGGATATTAGTACGTCAGATCCTCTCACAACGGGTAATGCTTTGGAGACAGTTTATAGGTGCCTTGATTTTTCCTCTCTGCACTTTACTTCCTGTTTATTTGATGTCATTCATGTATATATGAAATCATAGGAATCTTCAAAACAATTTTTCCTAGTGCCAGAGGTAAAGAGAATCATTGCACAATCCAGATTTAAGGGTCATTAGGGAGAATATGTAGGAGCACCTGAGTAATGAGAATTTCTTTAATTATATTAATAGGTTCTCTTTTTGCATGCTTCAGATGGATAGGATAAAAAACACTGGGTGCATTTTGTGGAAGTAGTGTTTATTTTTCCTAAGGGTTTTTTTTAGCCTTTTTTCATAAGATCTACAAAGCTCATGTGCAATGGAGATTGGAGGTAGTTGAAAGTAATCTTTTAGTGGGGGTGGAAAGAAGTGTTTCTATGGGATACTGCTGTTTATTGCCATTCTCTTTTCATGTTTCCCAATTCTCCTGGATTATCTTACTCACTTGTAGATGGGGTGGCTTGTTAATAAAATAGATAACCACTCTAAATAACGAAGGCCAAGAAAAGTGATGGCAATAGAGCAAGACTAGGGTAGACACCTTTCTTATTTTATACTTCTTATTCCAAGGATGTCATTTACTCATCCCCTCTGAAGCATTAACTTAGTGCTCCCTCTTGGTGTGTGGTAATTCTGGAATGTAACATTCAGTGGAACAAAGCAATGTTATTGAGAGTTCACCCTAATCCCCGGATGTGAGTCCAACCAGGGATGAGTCCAGAAGATCTCATCTGACTTTGACATCCCTAATCCAACAAACTGAGGGGAGGTAAAGAGTGTTCTAGGAGTGGCCTGGGTGTTCCATTTATCTAAAAACCTAGCATTTGAAACCCCAGAGACTTCAAACCAGGGACCATCACCCAATGGGCCAGAAATGACTCTTCAACTCACTAGTCCCTCCCGTGTCATCTTTCTGATGCCAGCTCTCTGGCTCTCTCCCCTTTTAGGCTGGATTTTTCAGTTAGACCTCCAGAATTTAAGGACTTTTTCTTGACATCTGGTGGCTACCTTATATACCACAGAAGGTATCTACCTTGTATACCATAGAAGGCTCTAAGATTCCTCATCCTGTGATCCATAAGAACTCTTCAGTCTGGCAATTAAGGAATCATAGAGTCATAAATCTAGAGCTTAGAGGCAATCTTGTTTCCCCCTCTCAATTTACAAATAAGGAGATGGAGGCCCAGAGAAACTGTGCTGGGCAAAGTGTCAAACAGAGTTGTGATTTGAGCTTAATGACAACAGCAGCAATAGTAGTAATAATAATGATGGTAAGCATTTGTATAGAAGTTGGAGCTTTGTGAAGTACTTTGCCAATATTATCTCATTTTATCCTCACAAGACTTGTGATTGTGCCACCATGATGCTATTATGCTAGTGTGGTGCTATTATGATCCCCATTTTACAGATGAGGAAATGAGGCATAAAGAGGTTATGTGAGTTTCCAGGGGTCACAGAGCTGGTAAATGTCTGAGGCTGGATTTGGATTCTTTACCTGAGAACAAATGTGAGAATGCTTTGGTCATCTGACATCTAGTCTAGCACTCTACCTGGTGATCTCAGTTCTGGGACTCTTAAGTTCAGTCCTCCAAATTCATTCCTCTCATTCTCTCTTACCATACTACCTCTGCAGCTTTAGAAGCTCTGGAGATGATGGTGCTTCAGGAATTTTTTTTTTGGCTTTATAGCTATAGCTTTATCAAAATCTGAGAGGTCATTTGATGAATTGTAAAGGATGTATCCGAGATACATTTTTTATTTATTTCTAGAAGTCACTATGTTTTTGAACCTAGTGATATTTTAACTAAATTATACATTAGGTAGATTAGTAGAGGCCTCTCGGGGAGCACTGCATTAGTCTAGAGGTGACATGGATGTGGAGAAGTGTGTGTGTGTGTGTGTGTGTGTGTGTGTGAAAGGCCCCAATCACTTAAATGATCTGGCTTGTTCAGTATTAGGCTCACACATTTCCATAACTTAAAGAAAATGGGCACAAAGAGAGAGAGGATTAAGGAAGAAAAAAAGATAGACAGACAAATTTTTTAAATGACATGTCACAAAGCATCTTCCCCATACCCTTTTAACACATATACAATAGGGCAACCATAGCACATGTACTGTTACCAATGAGGAAACACACATAGTGTGTTTCTTCAGTCCAAACTTAGTTCTGCTTTTGTGGTTCTGTCTCTCTCTCTCTCTCTCTCTCTCTCTCTCTCTCTCTCTCTCTCTCTCTCTCTCTCTCCAATAATCATGAATGAAGCACAAGCCTCTTATCATCAGAATATCACTAGACAAAATAGCGAACATCTTCAACATTATCTAAGTGTGAATTAGAAACAAGATTCCATTATTGTCTATGATGTGATATAGATGTATAGATATATAGATAGCTGAGAGATGATCTCGTAAATGGCATAGATTCAGTATTTTAAAAGTTTGTATCATTTGCATTCCTTATTGTGTCTTCCCCCCCAACCCTAACCCCAATCTTTTCTCTGTCTCTTTCTCTTACCTGTCTTTCTCTGGAAAGGTTGGGCTCTTGGAAACCAGTAGCAATTTAGAATTAGCCAGCAAGGAACATAGTGATTGAAATAGGGACAAGGGAATTTTATTTTCTTAGGCATGGCTTCTGAAATCCTTTGAGATTATTTGCAATGTTATGGGCTGTCATTTTTCCATTCTTTTTTATTAATACTAAAAGGTCCACTTGGCTAAGGCAGAAGAAATTCAGGTTATACCTCCTGGAGACCTCAAATACTTCTCTAGTTCTTCTCTTTTCAGTTTAGATTATGAATATAGAGTCAAGTAAAAAAAAAGTAGAGGGGGGAACTATGGGACAAAGATGATGAGAGAATGCATCATGTTTCCCCAGAGAAGCATGTGCATTGACTCTTTTTCTACCCTTTCTGCTGTAAATGAAGTAAAATCTACTATTGTTGTGAAGATGCAGTTTGTTAATGCAATTTGATGTCACAGTTATACACATACACGCATCTCTGTGTATCTGAAATGAATAGGTAGATACCAGATAGAAAGTAAAGGATAACCATTGGAAAGATACCTATTCCAGTCCATGGTTTTCACTTACTATGACAATTTTATCCCGAAATCCTTTTTTGACCAAAGCATTCTCACATTTGTTCTCAGGCAAGGAGTAATTTTATAGAGAAATTCTCACAAAAGGTCTACTTGGCTGCTTTTAACTCCGAAGAACCCCAAGTAGAGGTGTAATGACCAGAATTTTTCTGTTTCTTTTTAGCAGTCAGTTCAAGAGAACCATTTAAACACAATCCACTAAATTGACAATGCACATAGTCCTGATTGGGTATCCCTGCCTTTGTTCTCTCTGGAGAAATCACTTAAGAACTCTTTTCTCCAAAATTATAAAAGCAAATATATTTGAATTTCTTCACATGTCATATTGACCCAGCAGATAATTTAACCAAGTGCCGTGGAGCCAAAGATCAGGCATCTCTACTATTGAAGAATGTTGAGTTATACTGTGTTACTATAGATTGATGGGTAGATTGAAGAAGAGAAAATATATGTGTTTACGAATTGCTGATACTCTTCTGTAAGATCAGGTTGCCTTTTTGGAGGAGTTATTCTGTGTTATAGAATGTAATTTATAATAGATTAATAATTATCATATGTACATATAATAAACCATGATTAAGAAATATATATTCATAAATACATGGAAACTAAGATTATTATCCAACTAATCTATTTATTATAATCTAGCATGATTGCAATTTTGTGTGGGGCAGTATGAGACATCATGCTTCGAAGGCAGGAAAACCTGGGTTCAAATTCTGCCTGTGATACCTACTGGCTGTGTGACCCTGAGCAAGACACTTAACCTTTTGGTTCTGTAGACCAGAGGTGTCAGACTCGTACTTGAGCCACAGAATTCCTGAGTGAGGTCGAAACCAGATTAAAATGTAATGCAGAAATAAACCAACACATAAAGTGATGGTATTAAATATTAGAAATATTATTAAAATAATATTATTATAATTAAATAAATAAAGATGCAATATATTGTAATGTTGGTTTTTTGTTTTCTAAATCAATATGTCCCACATAGGGATCTATTTCTCTTTGAGTTTTACATTGCTGCTGTAGGCAACAAAATTGCAGAAAAGGTGCAAATCTTCACTGATAGAGGGAGTCCCTTCACCTGAGTTTCCCTATATCAGTAAAATCACATTTCTAGTCCCTATCCTTATGATTGCAGTCACATGTTAGCCAATCTCATATTTTAGTGAGAGAAATCCATAAAATTGTCTTAAAAACACTTTTAAGAGATCAGGATACTGAGCAGTAACCATTATGATGTAAGGAAGGCGACCTGACAGACTAATCTAATCTTCTATGCAGGAATGATGGTCCTGATGAAGTAAAGGGAAGAGATAGATACAGCCTAATTAGACACACACTAACAAGGCTTTTGATTCTGCCTCACACAACAATAAAATGGATCATAGAACTATTTGGAGGGTGTACAACAGCTGGAGAGTTCTACTCAAGGAATTGTTATTAGCAGATCATCATCCACATGGGAGAAGCTATTAACCACATTTCTCAGGAATTGGTCTTCATTGTTATTTAACTTATTCCCATCATGATCCAGATCGGTGGTTTCCACCTTTGAGTAGGAGCATCCCAGGGAATTATGAATTATCAGACATGGTGTTGCAATCTTATAAAAACAAAATTCATCTGAATTCAGAGGATGATAGATTTGGAGCTGGAAGAGACCCTAGAGGCTATATATTCCAGCACTTTCATTTTACAGATGAGGAAACTGAGGCTCAGAGAGGGTAAGTGAACTGCCAAAAAATCACATGGTGAAAATCAAGATTTGAATTCCAGTCCAGTGACTACATAGTTGGTGCTCCTTATAATTATTTCTCTGCCTGACACAATAAGAAATATGGCTCATATAGCATTTGGTGGAGAGGAGGCCAGGAGTGTTGCAAAAATTGAATAAAAACCAACAGTGCGCCATTTCTAAAAAGTTGGAAATCAACAGTCTTGATGTTGGAATAGAGAGCACGATTAGGTAGGCTTCTGATGACCAGTTTAAGAAGGAAACTGAACAAGTCACTTTAGTAGATATTAGGATCAGAATGCAGCATGAATTCAGAGTGATTTGGAAATGTGGTCAGAAACCAAAGGAATGGTTTTTTGTCAAGGATGAGTTCTTTACAGTATGCCAAAAAGAAGAAAAACAAACTTTATGAATGAAATTTAATTTATTGAAGCATGCTCTCAACACAAAATTCTATATACAAAGCTTTCAGTTTAAAATTCATATACACAGACACATCAATGTGTTTATCTCTATGTAAATATATACATGTATATGAAAGAGTACAAACACATGGAAAAGACAAATGTGTGCATATATGTACAAATATTTATACATTCATACACACGGTGTCCCAAAAGTCTTAGTGCTTTTTTTTTTAAAGCTTTAATTTTGGAGGTCTGTATGTATATACTTATACATACACACACATATACACACATGTATATATAAACACTGTTTGGACACACACATACACACATAATATATATCCATCTGTGTGTGTATATATATGTATATATATATGTGTGTGTATATATGTGTAATATACACATTTATATGCAGATATATAAACTTTACTCCACCTTTCCTTTTTCCATGTTTACCTTCTTTTCCCACTAGACTATGAATGCCTAAGGGGCAGATATGTTTTCACTCCAATTTTTAAAAAGTTTTTTCATAAGCCCTCCCACCATTTTCTGAACATTATGTGTAAGCATTTATACATTTTGTTGACTGACTAGGAGATGAGAACTACTAGCTTAGATGAAAATGTGACAATAGCATATCTGTGGGCCATAGGTGACCCAGTATAGCAGAAAGAAGACTAGACTGGTGATCAGAAAACTTGGATTCTAGTCACTGATTTGACTTTGGGCACAGTTTTTTGCAGCCTTAAAATAAGGGGGTTGCTTTCTTAATGTCCCTTGTGTCTCCAACCTACTATGATTCCATGAGTCCAAAATGCAATACTGTACCTAGAAGTGCATAGCACTGTATAGCAACGTATAGAGAAGGAGAGAGCATTTAAGAACAGTGAGGTAAAAGGAAAAGCCATTTTCATAACAGGTGGTATAGGTGATTGGGACTTGAGGTTTTTGTTAACCTCACATTTAAAACCTGGCCATATAATACCAACCATGTCCTTTAATTAAGATACCATCATTGACCAACCCATATTTCCCACTATGTACTGATTATTTATCAGCTTACAGGTAGAATTAGGATTTTTTGTTTGTTTATAGACCTTTTATGACACTGAAAACCCAGAAATCCTTAGGTTGATCTCTGTACCCCATAGTATATAACAGTGTCTTATCAGTAGGCATTTAATAAAGATTGAATGAATGAATGAAAGTACTATAGTATACATAGTGTTTACATTCCGTTGAAAAACTTCAAATCAGTGGGAGTGATAATGAAGATATGGATCAGGTTGAAATCTACAAGAAGAAAAAAACTAATGTTAAATATTATTTGAAATATTTGCCAAATTCCCTATTGATTCTCTTGCTCTCCTAGGTATATTTATATCCCTATTTGCTACTGGGTAAGGGTATAGGTCTGTAGTGTCAATTTCACAGCTGAAGCCTTCAGAATTTTCTGTACAACACTATGGGAAGTACTTTTGATTCCTCTCCAAAAATATGAAACTAAACATGTGTTGGTGGCATTTATCAAGGCAAGAATAATCAAGAGGAAGGCGCCATGGAGAGTAATTAAGAGAACAGGATGAGGATCAAAAGGATTACAGATCTTTTACCTTAAACCTAAGTCTTGTTTGAGCAAAAAGATGGAACCCAATACCTTAATGATTAATGAAAACCTGACGTCTTTGAACTTAAATGTCTCCTTTTACTTCTGAGAGTGGCAAATTGGGTTCAGAATATGAAGTGGAGAGAGGTCAAAAGCCACTCAATAACAACGTCTTTGGGTGTTTTCATACATACAAATAGCCTGTTATGTCATTATGATAATTTGGGGGATATGGTATAGAAATTAAAGAAGTGAACTCCACATTTAGTGGTTTAGTCTTAATTTTTTTTTAAATGAAAGCTTAACAAAAATGTAGAGTTTGCATGAGCTAAATTTTTCTTAGTTGGTACATGAATACACTCAGGAGGATCCATAAACTTGTTTCTTTCTTTAAAAAAAACTATTTCAATAGGATCAGTTTCTTTTGCAATCTTATATTTTATTTTATGCTTTTAAAAAATTATTCTCAGAGAGGGTCCATTGGCTTCACCAGACTATCCTAGGAGTTCATGACACACAAAAAAGGTTAAGAGCCTTACTCTATAGGAATATCCAATGGATTCAGTTCAGGCATAAATATCATATAGATATTATGCAATTTTTTTCTTTGTCATTCGCAAAATGACTTGAAGCAGAATGTGCGTATTTCAGCTCAATCGTAGGTGTCTATATCTTGGATACCTGTATTCTATTCACTGTTTAGATTTGCATAGCTCAGAGTTACCATACAAAGGGGATTCATTACAAAGCTGTCATTGGAAAGAAACAAAGCAAATGATGGAACAAAAGATACATTCTCTAAAAAGTTAGAAATTTAGACTGTTTCAGTGATCCTTGTAACCATAAGAAAGATGCCTTCCCTTTGCCCCATCCAAAAGGAAGAGTTGACAAGTGAAAGGAAGTCTCCCTGGAGGTTACACTGAAGCAAAGAGTAGGGTAAACTGAAGGCTCTTCACAAGACCAGAGAGAAAAAAGTTGGCAGAGACACAAGGGGATGCCGCCAAAAGTTCTCCATTTACAGTACAGAGATGGGTGATTATGTTAGAACCACTTTTACCACTTCCCTAGTGTATTAAAGCAAGAATAGGTCAGGCCAGGGAAAAGGAATAACATCTTGATGAGCCTTTCCTTTCCTAGAGGCTTGGAGAATATGGAAACACAGTCTGATCCAAGTTTTTCTTCCTGGATCCTCTCCCCCATTTTTAAAAAATCATGACTTCCATTTTCCTTATTCCCAGGTCAAAGTGTTAACCAATAACACAGAGCAAAGGCTCTCTGAGCTTATAGAATTAGTGCCTCTATTTCATTGACTTTTATAAATCTATACTTACTTGTCGTTCTCTAATTACTTATACCAAGCTCTACCTAATTTTGCATTTTGATTTTCTTTGTGTGGGTAGGCTCTCTTCCTTCTCCTGTGCCTTATCCTGTGCCCCAAGAAATATTTAAGTTATATGATTTTCCTTTTCCTGTATCTTTCTGCTTTAAGTCCTCCTGCTAGAACATTCCTTGAGAATCACCCTTAGATTTGTATGCAAAATTATACCCAAACATTTGGACAGCAATGCCTAATCAAAATCTTAAGACTAGCTTGCATTTATAGAGCACTGGTTTGGGGCATTAAGCATACTCTACATCTCTTCTGTCAAGAATTTTCACACCATCCAGTTCAGGTGGATTGGAAGCAAGTATTATTATCTTCATTGTGCAGAAAAGGAAACTAACACCCAAGAGGTAAAAGTGATTTGCCCAAAGTCTCTCAGTGAGTCCATGAGGGGCCTAAGAATAGAATACTGAGCTCTTCATTCTAACTTTGTTGGTGTCTCTCATTTTCCTCCAGAAAAAAGTGACCTAACATAGATGATCCCACACTTTAATTTTATAATGTGATATCATTATTTTACCACTCAGTTAAATGCCTTATGAATTTGGATTGGTTGGCTTGGAAGCCAGTAATGTACTCTAGTGACTTCCCTCCGCTGATTATTTGCAATGTATCCTATATATATCTTGTTTGTATATTGTTCTCATGTTACCTCCCCTGTTGGACTGTGAGCTCTTTGATAGCTGGGATTATTCTTTTTATTGCTGTTGCCTTTCCCCCCCACCTTTCTTTCTATTCCCAGTACTTAGCACAGTGCCTGCTCTCTTCCTTGATATTCCGTCATAGTCCCTTAGTAATAGAACTATAAAATCTTGAGTTGTAAAGGATCCCAGATGTTGTCTAGTCCAACTTCCTTTCTCCCTGACACAGCAATCCACTCTATAATATAATAATTCAGTCTCTGTATGTCTCCACTGAAGGGGCGCTCACTACCTCAGGAGGAGTACTCCTCAGCTTTGGGACAGACAGATCATAGAGAATTTTTTTTTGTCTTTTGAGCCAAAAATCTGGTTCCTTGTAACTTCTACTCATTGGCCTTCAATCTTCCCTCTGGAGCTTTATAGAATAAGTCTCTTATGTGCCATATACAAGAGTCTTTCAGATACTTGAAGACAGCTACCATGCTCTCTCTAAGTCTTCTCTTCCTCAGGCTCATAATATCCACCTCTTTCCACCAATCTTCATATTCCTTTGCTTCAGAAATTCAAAGCATCCATCTTGAAAGCTGAACATGAAACATCCATGACATCATCAAACTTTGTTAATAGTAAATAAGTCTATGCTTCTACATGCGTGCCATGTGGCAGTAGATCCCTGTAGGAATTGAGGCAGAGGAGCAAGTTATTTTACTCTGGTCCACAATCTTTTAGCTCGTGATAGTCATTCTTTTACCCTAGAGGAAAGGTCTCTCCTAGTTCACATTATTCAGTCCCTATCATACCCTTTTATGATGCCACAACCAATCCATTCATTTTCAACAAGCAAAAAGGACTTTGGTGCAAGGCTGTGGTCACAAAGATAAATTATTGCTCAGTAATTCTCTTCGAAGCAGAGAATTCTAAACATGGAGGAACCATCTCTCCTTAATGGGAGCCAGAAATTCTGTAAGTGCTTGAAATGGCATTCACAAGTCTGAATGGTAAACAGACAAAAACAGGAGCGCACCAGTTGCACAAATGACTTGCTTGTCACAAACTTGTCATTGCAGTAATCTAACATTTCTTTCACAAAGCGAGATGGGAAGTATGGAACAAACAGGCCCTGCTGACGTTTTGGCTCTGCTAAGCCTTCCTCTGAGCTAAAGCATCTGCAGCATCTCCCTGTTCTAGACCCTTTATCTGCTGAAGTTATAGTTGATATTGTACATGTCACAGAAATGTTTGACTATTGCATTAACAAGTTGATGACAAGTAAGTTATTCCTGCCACTGAAATATTCCCATTTTTAGCAGTCTACCATTTTGACCTTCATTTTATTAAACATGTTGGCAATATACCCTAACAGAACAGAACACTAGTGAGACACCAGCATTTTTTGCCCCAGGCCTTGTTCATATCACTACAGCCTCTACAGATATGCAACTGCTGCCTCTCTATGATATAAGAGCATTGAAACCCTAGGCATAGAATTTTCCTGAAGTATGGAACTTAGCCTGTAGAAGCAAAGTATGGCAAACCATAGAGGACAATCATGGGATGACTCCGGGTTTGGGCAAAGTGAGCAATGTTGGAACATGTTTTCTCTGTCTCACAGCATCTTATAAGCATTGTACAATCCTGACAGCAAAGTTATGTGCTAGAAAAATTGAACAGAAATCTTATATGAACTTAAACAAAATATAATGGGGATGCCAATAACCAGCATTGGCACTCTTCTTCAATCCTTCCTCCACCAAAGGCATCTTCGTCGATCTAACCTTAACCATTACCAAGCTTTCATCTCTTCTTGTTCCCATGTGTGCATTGTCTCTTCATACTCTCCCTCACCTGGAACAGAGATATGTCAGGAATGTCTCTCAGACTTCATCTTGCTTCATCTCCATCATTGACATCATTATGGATTAGCCAGCAGGGAGGGCTCACACACTACAGCAACCACTGAATCTTTTCATTCTATTTCTGTAACGCTCCTCCTGTCAACTTTGTCAAGAGAAGCCAGAGCCCAGACCTTGGCATTCACTGAGGGTGCCATTTCATGGACCTTACACTTAGCAGTTGGCAGAACGATAACCAGTAACAAAAGCTTTGTTTATTGTGCCCCTGAATATGCCATCCCCTGGTTCCTCAGGTATGTGTGTATTAAAGACTTTACTCCTTAAGATGCTGGCCATTAAGGAAAACCAAACTACTCTTCCCTGTGGGAACAGTCAGGTGACCTGCATTCTGTCCAGCTCCATTCTAATTTGTTGTGGACCCAGTTATAATGTCCTTGTCTGTCCCTGGATCAGACCTATGGCATGAAAAATCTTCCATTATCAGACTTATTTTCTGGATAGTGCCCCAGGGGCTTTTAAACCAAAGAGTTTAGTGTTTTAAAAAGATTATCATTATTCAACGAAAACCCAAAATTCTTGCCAGAACTCTAGTGAGTCTTAGCTTTCTTTCAGAGATGGCAAATTGACTGTAGTACTGTCTGGCAAGATCTGGCCTGAGGGGGAATACCATACATACTGAGTTGGGTATCTTACCCCACAGGAAAGAAGAGGGAGGAAGATAAAAGAAAATAAAAGGGGGGGGATGATGGAGGGGAGGGCAGATGGGGGTGGAGGTAATCAAAACAAACACTTTGGAAAGGGGACAGGGTCAAGGGAGAAAATTCAATAAAGCAGGATGGGTTGGGAAGGAGCAAAATGTAGTTAGCCTTTCACAACATGAGTATTGTGGAAGGGTTATACATAATGATACATGTGTGGCCTAGGTTGAATTGCTCGACTTCTTAGGGAGGGTGGGTGGGAAGGGAAGAGGGAGAGAATTTGGAACTCAAAGTTTTAAAATCAGATGTTCAAAAACAAAAAAAGTTTTTGCATGCAACTAAAAAATAAGATACACAGGCAATGGGGCGTAGAAATTTATCTTGCCCTACAAGAAAGGAAGGGAAAAGGGGATGAGAGGGGAGGGGGGTGATAGAGGGGAGGGCTGACTGGGGACAGGACAACCAGAATATAAGCCATCTTGGAGTGGGGGGGGGAGGGTAGAAATGGGGAGAAAATTTGTAATTGAAACTGTTGTGAAAATCAATGCTGAAAACCAAATATGTTAAATAAATAAATTTAAATTTAAGAAAAAAAATTTATACAGGCATTCACAAAAAAAAAATAAAAAATAAAAATAAACGTTAAAAAAAAAGTACTGTCTGGCAGATGAAATACTTCATTCCTATTATTCCCAATATCTCATCGTGCAATCTACACCTCAGCTTCAGTAGGACATGTACTTCAGAGGAACAGGTGGGAAGGGTTTAGTGGCTACTCTTTAGGTGAGGAGGGTCCCTCTGCTTTACAACTGCAAGGCTGTCATCCGGGAAAAAAGGAGGAAAGGGTTACATGCAGCTCCACTTCTATTTGTGGGCAAGGGGAACATTTAAAGAAAACATTAAGAGAAGCTCATATAGAACTGCATTTAATGACATGCAACTGAATTTGCTGCTTTAATGTTGGGAGGAGATTGGCGTAGATTTTTTCCTCTTCTCCTCCATGGAGTTTAAATGATATAGAAGGAAGAAGCCTTAATTTACTTTACAAAAATGGAAGTTCTTTTAAAAGAAGTTACTTTAACAAATATTACAACACAAGTAGTATCAATATTGTGTGCTCTCTGCATGGTCGCATCCCTGGAGATAACCAATCTGCATTTTTATTTTGTTTTGTTTTCTGTTTCTGTTTTTTTTAAGAGAGGTAAGAATAGAAATGCCCAACCCATCTCTATGTAGCACTTAATTAGGATCATAGAATCTTCAAGATAAAAAAGACCTTAGAAATCATCTAGTTTAGGGATTGTTAAACTAGAGGATAGATTTCAGGTGGCCCATAAACTTGGATGTGAAAAAATTACATCTTTATTTTCATTAGCCTCTAACTGAGATTTGACGTTTCCTTCTATCGTTGATGATGATGATGATGATGATGTTATTGAGACTAGGTATCCCTGTCTCACCTGGGTTTGAAGGGAACTGGCCACTTATAGGTTTAAATCTTACCAATGATGTGTATGGAAGCTTTAAGTTTTTCCACCATGGGGTATTCCACCCTTCCTTAGGCAGCCTGATGACCATGCACATGCACTGGCTAGTCAGTTAGTCCTGGACTTAGTGCATGTGCACAGTTACCTTTCACCCTTCTACAATTTAGAATCCCTGAAGTCTTGTAGTCCATCAGCTTCAGCTTCCCCTAGTAGCAAAGTTCTAGTCATGTGACAACATGCCTGACCCATTCGTTTCATTTGTTAAAAAAATATTATTTTGAGGAGTCCATAAAATCTTCACTAGACCCTCCAAGGGGTTCATGAAATTAAAATAGTTAAAAACAACTGATCTAATCTAACTCCTTCATTTTACTGACGAAAATACTGGGTTGGGACTAAATATCCCATAAGCCGGTCCTAGAATCTGGCTTTCCTGACTCCTAGGCCAATTCTTTTTCTGCTATAGCAAGCTGCCCTTTTGCAGTTCACATTTATTATCTCTTTCTTTTAATAAAGTAATTTCCATAATGTTAATTTACCCTCAGATGATTAAGTACTATTAATCAGGACATAACTGATAGGTCCTGTCAGTTTTATTAGTTAGGACTGATATGCTGGAGAATGTACTTTTTAAAAAAATCTTAGAGCTATTTCTTCCTCAGTCACATTTTTATTTGACTGGTTCTTTGAATTTTTCTTATTTCTAAACAAATTTTCTTTCCTTGCCAGCTTTCAAAAAAAAGTGGCTTGCTATATTTTTTATTTAGTTTGGTACCTGAAAAACATGTTTTGGTTTTGGGCTTTCTAATGGGCCTATTCCTTTAACAGAAATTCATTTAAGTAGGTCATATTATAGCATTTTTGGATATTTTTTAAAAGCCTTTTTATCAGATTAGAAGGAGTCTGTTTTTTATTCCCACTTTAGTCATTTTGAGCTGGTCCTTGTAATTGTTAGTTTCATGAAAACCGTTGATTAAGTCAAAACATCAACTTTTTTATTTGTTTGTTTTGGTTCTTCTTGGCTAATGCAAGGGGAAAAAAGCATTTACCTTTTTCAGTTATGGTAATTATATACTCTGTTTTTCATTTATGCAAAACTTAATTTGTATGGGGTTTTTTGTTTCTTTTCTCTCCTTATTTTTGCATTTTCCAAACATCTGTACCATGGCTGATGGCAAGAGCAGCAGAGGCTGGCATTTTTCCCCCACGTTGCGAGAGAAAGAGAATTGGCTGGAATGAAACCTTGCTTTCCATATGGTCAACTTGAAATGCAGCATTGAAAAGGTATCGTTTCATTTTCTTTCCTGAAACCAGAGGTGAAAACCACAAGCAAACAGAAATATAGGTGCCAAACCACCTGTTGATTTGCACTGCGGGGGAGAAAAAAAGCCCTTGGCAACACATTTTTCACCTTATCTAGTTGAAAAGGCTAAATGGATATCTGTGTCTCCATAGCATTTCTCTGTATACAAACATCAGCTATATAAACTGATACATTAGCCCCTTATCTGAGAAGACCCTTCTTTAGTTAATAAGTGAGACAATGATTGAGATCCTGTTTACTCCTTTCCCAAAAGTGCCATTAAGTAAATTTACATAGAAACCTATGTATTGAGTATTTTGTGAGGTGATAGTACAGTAAGCAGATAAAACAATGCTATTACTTTCCTTCCTGTGGCTTGGTTTTAGCTAAGAAGAAACTGCATCAAAGTGCCTGATACCATAGTTGTGATGAAATGCATGTTCCTATGACATCCAATCAACTCAGTCAGAAAATCAGTCAGTTCAGTAAAAGAATGGGTCAGACCAGGCATGAAGCATCATATTTGCAAAACTGGAAAATCAGTAGAAGAGTGCTATGCTCCATTCTCAGATCTACTTTTAATGCCCCTTTCTATGACATTGGGTGGGTCATTTTCTTAATGACTTCAGCTATGTCTATACATCATTACAGTTTGGGAGGGGGTATCCCAGGCCTGTGAGTCCATTGGCTGGGGGAACTTCTGGTGTGTAAATTACCTTCATTATGTAGATCAGGAGCTCCTGTAACTTGCAGTCTTAGAAAGTTGCCTGGGACACTGAAAGGTTAAAGGACTTGTCCGTAATCACACAGCTAGTATATTCCCAAGGCAGGACTTGATCCCGGGTCTTATTACTCCCAAATCTCTATTCATTTTTACCTCCTGCCTCTCTGTATCATTACTGTTCATGCAACCAAAGTTACCATATTCAGTGACTTTGAACTGGCAAGTAATGGAAGGAATGGGGTGGGCATGGGGGGACAGGGAATGGAGGTCATTTGATCTATCTGATTCTATTAGTAAGATAACAAAATTATTGGAATTAAATTGATCACTTGCCAGAAGGATTATTTGGGCATTAATCATTAGGACAACTAGAAGAAAAAGGAAGGACAAACTTTATTGACACTGAATTCAAGCAAGCCAAATACAATGAGATCTTAACTATATATATACTTGGTAAAATGATGAAGTCAATTCAGAGTCCTGAAATACTTTAATAGAACAACTGTAAAATGATCTGGGGTTGTTTAGGGAGAAAATGATGAATAACATTGATTTACAATACCGTATTTTATTGATGTTTGTAGTTCCTGCCTATCCTTGCCTATGAAGTTTCTTGAATTAACTCTGTCTTGCAAATGCTTTCTACCTGGATTCAATTATGTACAACCTTGATTATGCATATATATATATATACATATATATACACACACACACACACACACATACATATATACACACACACATACACACACATGTGTGAGAGACATTAGGACACTGATTTTACTTCATCTGCTTGAGTCTGAATATTATGGAATATTTATTTTAGCCAGGTGGACCTTCAGCTCTAAGCAATGATTCCTTAGAGGGGAGATCATTATCTTGGGGCAGAAGTGTGCATGCTATTGATATGCATTCATGTGGTGAGAATGGATATGCCTTGTCTGGTGTAGAATTATGTCAAGGGACCACTTCTTTGTCAGGAGGAATGATATTTCATGTGCTCTGAAACAATAATGAAATGTAGGTTTTCAATACTATCAGAATAGAACTGAGCAGTGCCAGGCTTAAGATTTACAAACCCTGTTAGAATTTCCAAGTGCTTTATCTGTTAGGCTACCCTGCCTTGAAATTGTGTGGCTTAGTATGCACAAAAATAAATTGATAAGTCTTTACTTTATAATGTTAGACAACAAAGATAAACTCTGTTCACAAGCTCAACCAAGACACATTGGCTCTTTTAAATGTGACCAGGATAACTAAAGTGATTAATTATGCATTAATAAGTGCTGCATTTCCTTAGGATTACTGACCACCTGGGAACAACTGATGGTCAAAGTAAAGAAGCCTAGCAAGTTGTTAATCTCCAAGAAATTCTTTATGTCAAGGCCATCATTGCAACTCTAAACTGAACTATTCGCTACCCTTTAGAACTACATGTATTGAGGGATGATGTTGCTAAATTTTATTCCAGTTTCAGTAGGTGGGATGCATGATTACTTGGTTATTGCTTCACATGGTTCAAGACTAATTAAAGGACTAAATTTACCACCACACAGATTTGACTCAAAAACCAGCTTCAAAATACTGGCTAGTAAAGGAATTTTTAAAATTTTAGAGAATTTGTTTTTGTTTGGCCTTTACAACTATATAAATAAATTGATTTGAATTAATTGCTATGAAAACTTTAAAACTTCATGATTTGAGCTAGTTTTGAAAATGTGAACTTGGGGGAAAAACATTTAACTCCGCAGGTGCCACTCTTTCTATTTCTACAGGGTTTTTTGGTTTGTTTGGTTTGGTTTGGTTTGGTTTTGAGGGGACAGTAATTGCCAGACTGGTAGATCGGGGGAATTCTTTATTGACAGTTTACTTGATTTTAGCAAAGGATTTGACAAAATCACTTGTGCTATTCTTGGTAAAGATGGAGAGATATGGGCTATTAGTGGTATCAATATTTCCCAGTAACATTCTAGTCTGAATTTAATCTTAATCTTTAATTTAAATTTGGGCCACACTCAGGAGTTTGGGGAGCCGAGGGCCATGAGTTTGATAGCTTTGAATTGATAGAACAGTTAAGTGAATTCAGAGCTCATTGAACAGTAGAAAACAAAGATTATAATATGGGCTTAGAAGGGAATGTCTCCTGAAGTATAACAACCCTAGGGTCTGTATTTGGCCTTGTGTTATTTAACAATTTTATCAATGCCTTGGCAAAAGGTCTACATGAACTGCCTTTCATATTTACATATGGCAAAAAGCTTGGAGTGACAGCTAACATACTAGGTGATAAGAGTTAGAAGCCAAAAACATCTCAACAGGGTAGAATGTTGGGTTGAATACAATAATACACAATTTAATAAGGATAATATTACATCTTATACTTGAGTTTAAAAAATAAATTTTACGCATATGAAATACAGGAGGTATGGCTAGACCTCCCAGTTCATCTGAAAAGCATTAGAAATTTTAGCAGACTTCAAGCTTAATATGCTTCAGCACTATGCTACAACAGCTCAGAAAACTAATGCAATGTCGAAATCCATTAATAGAGGTATAGTGTCCAGCACAAGGAGGGTGACGATACTGCTTGCTGCAGCCTGCCCTGATCAGACCACATCTGGATTATTGTGTGCTCTGGGGACCATATTTTAGGAAGGAAATTGATAAACTGGAGAATGGCCAGGGAGAGGCAGCTAGGATGGTAGAGTGTTTCAAGATCATGCCTTCCGAGGAGCCATTTGAAGTAGGTATGTTTAATCCAGTTTAGAGAAGACCTGGGATAGGGGTGGGAGGTGGGACAAAACATGAAAGTTGTCTTCAAAGCCATTTATGGGGAAAAGGGTTTAGAGTCATTCTTCTTGATCTAGGAACATTACTAGGAGCAATGGCTGGAAATTGCAAGGGGAAAACTTGGCCTCAATGTAAGGGAAGGAAAAAGCCTGACAAATTAAAACTATCCATAGTGGACCAGGATATTTTAAGGGGTCATGAGGTGACATTCACTGGAAGTCTTTGAGTAAACACTTGATGACCACTTCCTGGATATGTTGTAAAAGGATTCTTGCTTAACTATAGTTTTCTTTATTCAATGGTAATCATCTAATGATGGTCTCTGAGATCTTTTCCATTTATGAGATTTAAGGATTCTGTTAAGTGAGTCACATACCTCCAGACCAACTCCTCTCACTTATTATATATTCCAAATACTTTGACCAGTGTCATCTGTCAGGAGGAATGACCAGTGGGTGGTGGAAACACTCTGCCACAGTTTTGATTATGACAACTCTATTGTATTTAAAACATACCTAAGCAATTATTATGCACATTGTGAATAATTAATATAGCAGTCTCAATACTCTGACACTACTATACCATCATCTGTTCAGATGATTTAGTTTGGTTCCTACCCCTGGATGACCTATCCCCATTTTCTGCTATAGTAACATATCAGGGAGGATGCCCCCAAATAGCATAAGATTGCTGTGAGTGGTATCACCTCCTGTAATCTTTTATGTCAGATTTAAGGTCCTTTTGTTGCCATGTTGATACACGAAAGCATTTCCAAAAAGTCCTTGATTATTTTCCTCCAAATATTTACTCAAACAAGTGTGTATTAGTTGTCTGGGGAGGGTATTTATCTGCCTAAGGCATAGTGGAAATCTGAGCAGCTATGGTCCATTGGAAGCCAAGGATTAGGCTTTCACTGGAAAACCTTTTTTTGAATGGGGAGGAACTTGTTCAAAACAAATTTTGCATCCTAAGAAACAAGGAACTACCTCAAGAAGATACTACTTAATTGCTCTGAAAATTGTGAGGTTTTTTAATGTGTCTTGTTTGTGGACTGTTTTTAGATGAACTATATTAAAAGTATACATAGATGTTTCTTTAAAAATAACTTTATTACTTAGTTTATCATAGATCAACTCTCAAGTCATTCTTTTTCAGCAAGTCTAATAGTGGTACTTACAGGGCTAAGTAGGTGTGTTATCATCTAATTATCAGTAATTAGCATTGTCAATAATGTAATAATACCTCATATTTGTATAGCATCTTAAAGTTTACCTTTCTCCTCATATCTCTGTGAGATAAGTAATAAAAATACTATTATACCTGTTTTACACATGAGGCAATGGGAGCACAAGGCAGTGACCTGACTTGCTTATGGTCAGTGAACCTCATGTTTGAGCTAAGACTTGAGCCTCACATTTTCTAAGATTAGTCCAGTTTTTCAGAGGCTGGAATTAATCCGTGGTACTGAAGAATGTACTTCTAAGGGCAGGAACCTTACTGTGTATCTAAGGATCACATTAGATGGAGCTGTTGTACCTGTCTTTGTATCTCCAGTCCATGGTGCACATGTCTGGTAAGAGCAGAGGATAGTCCTTATTCACAAATAACTGTGAAACTAGGGATCATGTGATAAATGAAAAAGAGAGAGATCCTGGCAAAGTATTTTGAGAAATCTGAGGAAGGAGCAGCTGGGGGAGGGCAAAGACTGGGAAGGTTTCTCAGTTGGACCTTAATAGAAAGGAGAGATTCCAATGGTAGAAGACAGGGGGAGGCCGGTATAGTATAAGACGTTATGTTAGCAAATGATTGGGGTAGAGAAAATAGAAATACAGGTTGCACACATAGTGTAGTTGGCCTTGGCTGTTAGGTTAAATAGTTTCTGTTGAGTATACTTGGCTTCTAGACTGGAGTATGGTTGGATTTAAAAAGTACTTCAGAGTTTCTCAACTGCCATTTGTGTGCTCTTCAGTCTAGGCAATCATTCTGGTGGATCCTCTCCTTCACAGTCTTCGGCTGATACGAGTCACAACACGAGTTCTCTTCTCACAGGATTCCTCTTTCATCCCTACCTTACAACATAATGATGTAGAGCAAAGAATAGGAGATTTAGAATCCAAAGACGTGGGTTTGGCTGCTGGTCCAGGGGCTGACTATCTTTTTGAACTTACATGAATCACCTGACTTCCTCATCAATAAAATGAGAAGGATAATACTTGCACCAACTACCTTACAGGGTGGTTGCAAGGAATACACTTTGTAAACCTTAAAGTATGAAGTAAATATGTTATTTATACTGTTATCATCATCATCATCATGGCAGGAAAGAAGGCTGCAGTAGAGGTTCTTCTGTACTGAAGGTATAAAATTCCTTGTGACTAGTGTCTCTCCAAACAAAAGGAGATAATTTTCTGTTTTATTCTTAAGGAAGAGTGATTCCTATCCCAGCTATTTCCAGCAGTTAATCAATTATTAAACAAATATTTGAGTAATGGTTCCAGGCAAACATGAACACTCTCAAGCTATAACTCTTGTCCTTGATGTGCTTCCTTGTCTTTGTTCATTCTGGTTTGGACTATCCCACCCCTATTGACACATGTTGAAGTCTGTGTCTTCCTTTGTTCCTCCCATCCTTTAAGACCCAACTCTGATGCTATCTCCTATATGTAGCCTTCCCTAACATAATTAAGTGATTTTCCATGACACTTTTTGCCTAAACCAATTCTTGTCCCTATCACATTCTCTGTTTATTATCACTAGTCATATTGGCGTGTGTATGTGTATAATATCCTTCTAAGAGATTATAAGCTCCTCACTGAAACCATCCTAACTTTAGTGGTATGTGGTGCTGGAGCAAACAGAAGCTCGAGCTCCCTCAGGGCAAGGTCCATAACATTATATTCCTAGTACCTGGCATAATACCTTGCAGATAATAAGTGCTTAACAAATATTTGTTAAATTGAATTGGGGGCCTATTATGTGTCAAGCACCATGCTGGGCTCCATGTATATTTGCAAAAGGAATTTGAGACATAGTTCCTACCTCCAAAAGCATACAGTATATAGTTGGAGAGACAAGATGTATAACAAAGAAACAGTACAAAATAATATTAAAAGTATATAATCAATAATAAATTTTATGGTACCAACTACAGGTGCCACAGAAGTTCAGAAGAAGGAGTGCTAGAGTGATCAGGGTCAGCTTCATGGAGAAAGTAGGATTTTTAACTGGGTTTGAGGAGATGAGTAGGTTTTAGATGAACCAATAAGAAGGGAATAGAAGTTATGAATTTGCAAAAGGATGGAAATAATAGTGTGTGTGGTATGTTTAGGAGATGGTGAATAGCAAACAGATTTATTCTGAGGTAGTGGGACATAAAGCAGTAGAGATAAGCAATAGGTATTCAGGAAGAATACAAAGACAAAAAAGAAAGGCCCCAAATGAGCCACAGTAATTCTGAAAAATTAACATAAACTTGATTATAAGATTTTAGTGAAGAAAGGAAATGATTACTTAAAATGGACATGGAAATAAATTCTGATACTGAAGATAGCAAAAAAAAATGGACATTGAAAAAAATTAGGAAAAAAAATGAGTTGGTATCCAGCTAACCAAGATTCTAAAACATTTGGGGATGTGGGCTGCCATTTTCCCTACCTGCTGGTGACAGTAATCTATGTCACAACCCCATGAAAAATGTTAATGACAAAAGGAGCTCAGTATATCTCCAGAGAGCATTCTATCCCTGGCCATTTTAAGTTGCTGCTGTACAAAATCTGGTACCTCTCCTTGCAGTGTCTTTAACACAATATACCCTCAGTTAGAAGGTTACTGGACAGTTCTTTTACTGTGTAATATAAAATCCAAGTGCAACTACATTTAGGTACATTAATCTCATAAGCCGAATATATTAAAATAGTTCTTAACGATTAGAACTCCTAACAGGCCAGCATACTTGTTCTTTCACTCCCAATCCTTGGGACCACTAAGTATTTCTTTTCAGATTCAGTAAGTATTTCTTTTCAAATTCACTCTTGGTTCTAGATTGAAAATTATTTCTTTGAAGCCACCTAGTCATAATGGTTCTAGCCACTCTTGGGTTCCTCTCAGTATCCTTTTATCAAGTTTTTCTTCCTCAAGCTTTTTCTGTCGGCCTGAATTTGTTCCAGATGACTAAAAGGACTCTTTCTCACTTTCAAGCTTTTTCTAGATGGTCTGCCTCTAGTAAGTTAATATACTCTTTTTGGAGGCCATCAAAGTTCTTCCAACCTGCATCAAATCATACTACTTTCTGATCCCCATTCTCTCAACAGGTACATTTTCTGCTTTGTCTCCTTTCCCCATGGCTCCCAGGTTATAAACCTTTAGGAGTGGAAGGAAGGAAAAGGAGAAATCACTTTCATTTCTTGTTCTCATTGTCTTCTTGCCTGTCAGTCACTTCTGACATTAACATTCTTAGAACTTACATTTACATACACATGAGGTCATCTTCCAGTCTACAATAAAAAGAGGTCATATGTGATACAATCCACAATAAATTGAGATAGAGAACCATGTCTTTACAATCTAATAGAAAGCGTTCTGTCTCAGCTAAGCTGTTTTCATTTGTTTTTAATTTCTAAATTTTTCTGCATGTAAGATGTGATAGTCTAATAATAACATTTTGAGTAATTGAAACAGATGAAAATGAAGCACAGGGCAAAGTCAGTATGTCAATGTATAATCACTTGCAACATTTTATTAATAAATATAAAATAATAATAATGATATAGTGTATTAAGCAGCCATTGCAAGAACAGAATCTGGGCTGCTCTCTGTAAGAATGAATAAACATAACAACTTACTTGGCTCTGTACCCAGATTACCCAAAAAAAGAAACCCAGTTGGGTGCCAAAAAGAGTGAACCAGATAAAGTTTGATGGGCTCAAAATATTCACACATTTTAGCTTGCCCCTTTTCTGACAAACTTTATAAATGAAGAGATAATCATCTTAAAAATCCAAATCCTTTGGTGTAGCCAATAGTATAGTGCTTATGTTGTTAGAGGATCTGAAAAACAACCTACCTTAGGTCCCTGAAGTTAGTAATTGTAAAATAGGCTAAAAAAGAAGAATTTTAGTTTCTTATATATCACACATGCACATATGTGCACAGACCAACCAAGAATATTTTATTGAATAAACCATATTAAAAGTTTACGTGGAAGTTTCTTTAACATAACTTTATTACTTAGTTCATCATGGATGAACTCTCAAGCCATTCTTTTTTCTCCAAGTCTTCTTGCAGGCCTAAGTGAGTATGTTATCATTTTATAATTATGCTAATAATAGCTAATATTTATATAGTATCTTAAGGTTCTCCTTCCACCTCACATCTCTTTGAGAAAGTTGCTGTTCAGGCGTGTCTGACTCTTCATGACTCCATTTAGGGTTTTCTTGGCAAAGATACTAGAGTGGTTTGCCATTTCCTTCTCCAGCTCATTTTCCAGATGAGGAAACTGAGGCCAACAGGGTTAAGTGACTTGTCCAGGGTCACACAGCTAGTAAGTGTTGGAGGTGAATCTTCCTGACTCCAGGCCCAGTACTCTATCCACTGTGCCACCTAGCTGTCCCTTTTGAGATAAGTAGTACCAGCATTATTATACTCATTTTACAAATGAGGCAATAGAAGCACCACAAGCAGTGAACTGATTCTCTCAGAGTCAGTGAAGCTTGTGTTTGAGCCAGGATTCCAACCTCGAGTCTTCTAAGACCAGTACAGTGCACCATACTGCAGGGATAGAATCAGTGGTCCTGAAGGATGTATTTATAAGGGCAAGGACCTTGCTATGTGTCAAAGAGATCACAACAGCAGTCCATTCTCTTAACTGAGAATTACCACATTGCTACAGCTACCTTCCTCTCCCTACCTCCATGCATAGGTAGCTTTTACTGGTGAATTGAGAGGGGATGATGGACACAAAAAGTTCGCTGTCCCTGACGCATGAGTGTAAAGCAGAACCTTGAGAAAGGGATGGGCAATGGAGAAAGCCTTTGGTAGCAAGTACAAATTAAGGGTCATTTTATGTTGTTAGAACTAATGATTCATCATCATAATAATATTAATCATAATAAGTACATAAACCAAAAGCATACTTTTATATTGCTTACATATAATATATAATATGATAAGGCTTAGAAGGTATTTCCCTCACACAAACATGTAAGTTATATAGTATAATGATGATGACTCCTATTTTGCAAATGGGAAAGAGGAAGTATGGTATGACTGATAGAGAGCTGGCTTTGGAGCAAGTGAGAGCCGACAAATAATGACTTTGCAGTACTGGGCAAATCACTTAACCTTTCAGTTCTCTACATAGTGCTCTAACACTAAGGTTGAAAGCAACTGAGAATCCTGACCTTCATTTGATAGAGAGGAGTTTCCTCACCGAGGTATTCTCTATGTCAAAGAAATCACAAGTCCAGTTCTTATTCTTATCTTTTGGAAAATGGAAAAATCAAGGCTTTGAAGGGTTAAGTCACTTACCAAAATTAGGCCACATAGCTAATAAGGTTTGGAATCAAGAGTAGAGCCCAGGCTTTCTTAACTGTGAGTCCAGTACTCAAGCCACTACACTCCGTAAATTCCTTTGATACCTATTAGTCCATATATTTGAGTTGACTTATCAATGTGCTAGGTGATAACAGTGGATAGCATGCTGGGCCTGAAGTCAGAAAGACTTAACTCCCTAAGTTCAAATCTGACCTCAGACACTTACTAGCTGTGTGACCCTGGGCAAGTCACTTAACCCTATTTACCTTAGTTCCTCATGTTAAAATGAACTGGAGAAAGAAATGGCAAACCCCTCCAGTATCTTCGCCAAGAAAACCTGACATGAGGTGACAAACAGCTTCAGAGATGACTGAAACAACTGAGCAACAACAGCAACAACAATCAATGACCTTGAAGTTCATCAGTGTTTTCTTCAGTTAACTCTTTATGAATATTTCTGTGGGCCTTCTAGGAAGCAGCACAATTGAAGTACAAAGTGTTAAATGTCCCCCTAGTCTTAGTCAATGCATTTGCACATTGAAGTAATTATGATGCATTTAAAAGCATTCTGTTTGCAATGCTTTGTTCTCCATTTCCTACAAATCAAATTACCAAGGGGGAGATTTGATTTTGACATCATTTCGAAAATATTTTCTTTTTCTTTTTTTAATTTCCTTGGTATTAAATTTTTACAAAGTTCAAAAAACAACCAACTGTGACTAAATTCATAAAGCAAAACAAAAAGTCCGAAGTAAAAGAAAATGAGAAACAGGATAGGCCAACATACAGTAGAACAATGTAAATCATACCTCACAAATGTAGTTGTAATAACACACCTTATCCATGTCTGATCCATTAATAACAAATGCTTATTCAGATAACAAATACCTTTTTCTTTTACTTTGATTGAGAGCCCTAAATTCAAATTATTCCTCTTCATCCAAATGAATGTGAAAAGGAAGCCAGATCTGCTGAGAGAATTCCCAACCATCTCCTGTTTTCATTAAACTGTATCTTTTGAAATAAATGAATGTGGAGAAAGAATGTGAGCTTTTGGTGTTTTTTTTTTCCTGCTTGCTAACAAGACATAAAAGCGAAGGATTGGTGTTGATTTTTTTTAACTCTTTTAGAAACTTCCTAGATCACGTTGGAACAAGTTTGGTTGATGGTTCCTGAGATAGACAATGGATTTAGAAGTAAAAGAAATTTAGAATTCTTGGAAAATACAGAATGTTAACCAAGACTAAGAATATGAGATTTATTTTCCCCAATGGCTGATTGTTAATAGACCCCATACCTAACACAATGCCAATCACATAGGAATAGGCACTTAATAAAGTCTTGTTGACTGCATAACTGGCCTAGATTGTAACCACGCTATCTTGCTCCTAAACAAGGCATTTAGTAACTTGATTCCTTGGATTCTTCACCTTTAAAATGGGAGAGAGAAGGAGAAGGAGTAAACATTTCTAATAGTGCCTACTCAGTGCCAGGCACATTTTTTACAAATATTATCTCATTTGTTTCTCAAAACAGTCCAGAGAGCTATGTCCTAATGCTATTCCCATTTTACAGTTGAAGAAACTCAAAATGAGGGTAAAGAATGCCAAATAAAATTCCCAGTTCTTCTTTTGAAAACCTTCCAGTACCAAAGTTATTGTGGGAACCCTAGGCAGTGTCTTCAAATAGTTTTTTGCGGGCAGTGGCAGTCTTTTAACTGAAACTTCCCTGGTATTTTGAGATCCTTGGATGACATTTTTCATTAATACAATTTCCCCTACTGAACGGCTTTAAATTCAAAAGTAATACCATATCTCTGTTTTAGACTGAATAATGTAATTCCCCCTCCCCCTGCCATGTATTTTTATCTGTATTTCACATTTGAGATGAAGGTGAGAAATGTGGAAACAAAGGAAGGGAAACAAAATACGTAACAAAGCATTTTTATTTTTATTATTATTTTGGTCCAGACCAGTGATTTCATCAGGTAGGGAGTTCCCAGTGAGGAAACTCCTCCAAAAGCTCATAGTCTAAGAGAGTTGCCTAGGGCACTGAGAGGTTAAGTAACTTGGTGAGTGTGGGATGGGGAAGAGATGAAAAGAAATGTGATGTGGGAGACAGTAATAATTTCAATTTTATTTAATAAAGGTGAAGGGAACAAGCATTTATTGAGGTTATTAATTCTATGTGCCAACCACTTTGCTGAGCATTTTATAAATTTTATGTTACCTTTGAGGTAGGTGCTATTATTATCTCCATTTTACAGATAAGGGAACAGAGACAGACAGGTTAAATGACTTGACCAAGGTCATACTACTAGTAAGTGTGTGAGGCTGGATTTGAACTCGGGTCTTCTTATTATTTCTTATTTGTTATTCCTTCATGTGAGTGAGAGGACCTAGTTTCAAATCCCATTTCTAATGCTTCCTACCTGTATAATCCTGAGCAAGTAATTTATTTTCTCTCTGGGCCTCAGTTTCCTCACCTGTAAAATGAGGGGATTGGCTAGATGTTCTCTGGGGTTTCACATCACTCTAAATCTATGATCAAGTATTCTAATGAAAAGGAGTTTTGCTTAGGCTACTCACATTCTGCTAATTATAAAATGATAGCATTATACATTTAAAGCTAAAAGGGACCTTAGAAGGTCATTGAGTCACACTACATGATTTTTTTCCACAGCTGAATAATAACCAGAATTCCTTGAATTGTGTTAAGACTCCGTAAAGGAGACATAAAGCACATCTTAGGCAAATAGAGTTTCCATCTTCCCAAAGAGTGAACAAATTATTTATGGACTGCTGATGGTCAAGTAAACTGGCATACCAGGAATTTTTACAAATAATTTTCTATTTTTCATTGAATCTGTCGTGGGCTATTACAAATACCTCAATGAATTATAAAGGACATATGAAGAAAGACACTATCTGTATCCAGAGAAAGAACTGATAAATAGAAGTGTGTATAGAATAGCTTATATATACATATACATATGTATATATGTATATGTGTGTGTGTGTATATACATACACATACACACACACGCACACACATATATAAATATATATTTGTGTCTAATGGTAGCCATCTTGGGGCAGGGAGGGGGGGGGAGAAAAAAAAGAAATTTATATGATAGTTTTGTTGTATATTTGGATGGAATAGCAAATTGTGCATAGTAGATTTGAAGTTTCATGTACAATCATCTTTTTTGTCATACTATGTTATGGAAATGCTTGTTTTATTCCATAAATATAAAAAATCTGTAGTGGATAATTTAGTTAAAGATTAACTATACATATAAAATATTGGGTATTACATAATATTTATTATTATAATTATTTCTAATATTTTATGCAATAATTTTCATATAAGTCTACTAGTCATGTAGGCTACTAGTAATGTGGGAAACATTTCCTTTAATTGGATGTGTAGTTACAGCTTTCCAAGCTTAGCATTTTGAGTGGATGGAAGAATCTTCAGGGCAGGCATCAGTTTGCATCATCCTTTTTTTCCCTTCTTTCCTAGAGCAGCTTCAGTGCTCTACAGGAAAAAAAAGGGCATTTCACTGATTGTACAGTAATGATGCTAACAGAAAGTGCTGCTAATCAATAGCTCATACATAACTCAACCATCGGTTAGGATACTGAGGTTATCTTTTAATTCTTTTGAGAATTCCGTGACAAACAGGACCAGTGATTTGGGCTTCGCCTCTCCTTAAAAGGGTGACACCTTTAACAGCTCTGCACATGCTGCAACCACCCTGCGGTGTCAAGTCTTGGGTCTGAGCCCAGTGCTGGTGTGGAGTTTGAACCCATGGCATCCTGGCCCAGAGCCAAGTGCTATCAATGGAACCCCACTGACACCTTTAGTTATTCTTCCTAGATTAGGATAGTAATTTACTTGTCTCTTTGATTTCAAGTGTCTGGTTTTGTTTCCAGATGCCTCCCAGCTCATCCGTATTCCAGTGGTTTCAAAAGGCTTTAACCTCACTGGTTCTTTCCTTTGTCAGCTCCATTTGGTGAACGCAGGAAAAATACAGTGAGACTGGAGGGAGGCAACAAGGGGATGTCGTGTAATTTGGGGGACATGTAGTGATGGGCTGGCAAGGCGTAATGATTAAATGAAAGAAGTATTAATTTTCAGCATCTATATTACCCTATAGATGATTGGGGTGAGGTATGGGAAGCAGTGTGTAAGACAACACAGTAAAACCATGTCATTTAGATAGATTAATCTGTAAAAACTCTCCAACCAGCTGAAATCCCCAAACCCCTAAAATAGTGTTATAGGGAGGGGAAAAGAAACAGAAATTTTACCCCAATGCCAATAAAGTAACAGCCCCTAGAATCTCAACTTGAAGCAAGTTTGGAAAAGGAATGTTGGAGTTTCATTTCCTATTAAAAGGGCTCATCTAGCACTGTTTATTTATTTTAACCACACTTTTTTCCATAGGACACTATAGACATATAATTGCTAGAAATGCCCATCATTAGCGCAACCATGAGTACAAGAATCATACCAGGGAAAAGACACACATAGGATGCTGTAAGCAGGCATCAAATGGGAGAAATAGTCATACGGTAACACGTGCAGCTATAACTTCAGGCAAACACACACACACAGTACCCTGTGTAGCCATTGCGCTGAGAAAATACACACAGCACCCTATGCAGCCATCACACATCAGGAAAATAACACACATGACACCCCTATGCAGCCATCACACCAGGCAAAAACACAGACATAAAATGCTAAGTCAATAGGAATACACAGCTCATAAAAGCCTACTGGAATAGATCACATCACAGCCAGGTACATCTGTTCTCAGCACTAACCATTATCGTTAGCTTAAAATGCTTAAAATCACTGAGCATCCTCAGGTCTAGGGACAGATTATTCCAAGAAGAATCTGCTAAATAGATTTAGCAATGCAGTGAAAGGGGACCTCTACTACATTAAAGTGATGCATTTTGCATCTCAAAGGCTGTCGACTGTATTTAGAGGAACAGTCTGATTGAAGAACAATGCTCTAGAATGGGGTAGCAATTTTTCTAGCACTGTCTAAATCTGCCGACAATTTCTACCCCAACTTGAGTAAAGCATGCAGCTTTGAATGGGCAGCTATCAGTTTGAGGGGATGATGACCAATGTAAGAGGAATCAAAACTAGCTTTTATCCTGTGTCACAAAGTAAGACACATCCTGTTTTAAACCGGAAATCTCAGGTGGTGTGTCAAATGTAAGGGTCTCAGTGAGGTCAGACTTCAAGCCATCTATTTTATATAAATAAGTAGAAACTGCAGTTCTTGCTTCACAGAGTTGTCTCAGGGAGGCCAGTGAGGATAAAGAAACCACCAACCTCTTCTTGTGCCAGCATTTTCTCTTTATGTCTCTGTCTCTGTCTGTGATGTTATCCTGTGTGACACTGGGGTTACCACACTGTGAGAGAAATTCAAGGTGGCCTTGTGATGAGTCGTCCAAAAAAATTCTATAGAAAGGCTCATGCTCTCACTTAATGTGCTTCAATTACAATAGTGTTTTGCATTGCTGCCGAGCGAGAGAAGCCCTGAACTGGCTTGTTAGAAATGATTTACACTAGAACTCTAGGAAAAAGGGATGTGTGTAGCTGATACTTTGAAAGGGGAGAGAGAAGGTGGAAGTGTCAGACCAAATGAATCTGATCTGAGCAGGTTTCTAAAAACAAAAAAAGTATGTGTTGTTGGTAATTACCCCTCTCATTTGGATGGAGTGAGGCAACAGAAAACTGAATCATTCTTTCTGCTTTGGGTGAAAGCAAATTTACAGGAGAGGCCAGGTGTTTCTTCTGTGCCCACACAACAGAACTAGGGGTACGAGTCTTGTTGTGAAAAGAGAGCTAAGACTTCAGCTTGTGGTGTGTGTGTGTGTGTGTGTGTGTGTGTTTTCGAATTCAGCAGAAAGGATCTTGTTGGGGTGAGAAAAGCCTTTCCCATAAAACAATGCAGTAATGACACGAGGTAATTACATGGTTACGGGGATACACCGCATGCTATACCAAAGAAATTGCGTGATACCTACATGGTAACTGTATAGTAACTCTCATTATCACCACCGTATTATCTCCTGATACCTATATAATTAGTTCTTGTCATCACGACACACTGAATGTAGCCTGCTTCAGCTACTCTGGTAGAAAAATAAACTTTTTGCAAGGGGGGGGTGGGGGAAGCTAATGAAGAAAGTTGCCAAGAACAGATATTTTGTAATCTGTGCTAAATCTCTGCTGGAAAACATGAACAGTAACGAAGCCGAGAAGACAGTAAAAGAAATTCGGGGCAAGGTGCCAGACGCCCAGACGGAAGGAGAATGTGGACCAAAAGATTGCGACAATCGGGTAATTATGGTTTATGAATTTCAGCTTTAATCTGTAGTTCAGTGAGTCCTGATTAAATATCTGTTAAACACAATTAAAGTTTGTTTTTGTATTTCACCGTCTTGATCAGAATAATTAGAGACTGCGTGTTTCATGTCAAAAGTAGCAAGAGGAATTTTAGTGAATGAACATCGTTTTTAAAAGCCATTTGTAGCACCAGCTGTTGGCATTATTTTATATTTTAGTGTTATCAGCATAAAGATGGTCCTCTGGATGCTGAACAGTTTCCAGCAGGACAAGGATGTTAACGCTGCTACTGTGGGCCTATGGCGGTGATGCTTAAATGATTAAGTGCTAATATTGGTTTGAAGAAGGGGATAGGGGTACCTATAGGTCAGGGGCAGGATTATATTTTAGGGAAGGGCAAAAAGGAAGTGGCATCTACATTAAGGTCATGTGTGCAAATAGCTGGCTGAGAGAGTTGTTGGAAGTGCAGATGTTGTGCCATACCTGAATGTGCAATATAGATGACCTGGACCAGTTATGGGCAAGGAATGATGGGAAGTAGGAAGAAGAAGAGGCAGAATGACATGTGTTGGGACTCTCTTGGATGCCCCACCAGAAAATCTCAGTTTTATATCTCTAGACTGGCTATAAAGTGGTAGAGGGACATACCCAACAAAACATTCTAAAGCTGGAGAATACGTCAGGAATTCTATACAAGGGAAACACTAGAATCTGTCATGGGGATAGTTAAGACCAAGTGAAGGGGATAACATGAGGATACTGTGAGGAAGCTGCCATCTTATTTCCACAGAAGGACATCCAAAGAAGAGAGAGTAGGTTGTGAGTTACCATTTATTTCCTTTGTATGAACTGTTACCTAAAGTTTATTTTTTGTGACTCTGTCTTAATAATAATAGCTGACCTTTGTCTAATACTTTGCAACTATTGATACTTATAGTAGTAACCTTATGAGATAAGTACTATTATTATTTTCATTTTGCAAATGAGAAAACTGAGGCTTAGTCAGGTTAAGTGACTTGTCCATGGTTATACAACTAGTAAATGTAGAAGATAAAATTTTAACCTGACCTCTCCTGACACAGTCCATACATTGCCCCTTGCCTGGAATGATCTTACCTTTCCTCTCTGCCTCCTGGCTTCCCTAGCTTCCCTGAAGTCATAGCTAAAATCTCATCTTCTACAGGAAGTCTTTCCCAAATTTTTATTACTAGTGACTTTCCTCTGTTAATAATTTCCTATTTATCCTGCATATATATTGTTTGTATATTTTTGTATGCTTGTTATCTTCCTTATTAGATTGTGAGCTCCTTGAGGGCAGGGACTGTCTTTTGCCTTTCTTTGTATCCCTACCATTTACCACAGTGCCTGGCACTTAGTAGGTGCTTTATAAATGTTTATTGACTGATTGATAGCACATTGCCTCTCTAACTATAACAAAGACTGCGTGTTTCCAGGTTCATGTCAAAAAGAAGCAAAGGGAAGTACAGTAATTGTTGGTAAGTGTGGTACATTCTATACATAAATAACGGAATGTTCCAACAGGGTGCTATTTGAAGTTTGGATGCCCAAGATATTATCCTCAAATATTCACTAAGGAATTGTTTTCTTGAAAGTGGTTTCTTTGAAATTTTTTTCTGGTATAGCAAGACCATGCCTATATGAACTCATTATTCTAAAGTCTATTATCCAAACTTGACTAAATCTTAATCTAATCCTTGTTGGCCCCTGTGAAATCTCTTGAGGTTGTATTGATAGTGTACAAGTTATTAAAATGTGTATGTTAAGAAACAAAAGACAAGCCAGTAAGCCCATGGTCATATCCCCTTCAACCACCTACTTGTAACAGTTCCCGAATGACTAGTTGCCTAGACCTACTTTGGGTTTTCTCTAAATTTTCTACCATTTTCCCCTGCTCTTTTCAGCTTCCTCTTGTGTGTTCTATTCCTCTATTAGGGCAGGGATTGTCTTTATTGTATTTTAATCAATCAATCAGAAAACATCTATTAAACAAATGCTGTGTGCCAGGCACCGTGCTAAACTCTGGGATACAAAAGGATGCGAAAGACAGGAGCCTACAATCAAATATACAAAGCAGGCTACATATGGGAAAACTAGAAAAGAATTAACAAGAGGGAAAATAGAAGTAAGAGGAGTTGGGGAAGTCTTCCAATAAAAGAAGGGATTTTAGTTGGGACTTAGTAGAAGCCAGGGATATCAGTAGGCAGAGCAGAGAAAAGAAAGCATTCTAGGTACAGGGGATAGCCAGAGAAAATGCTTCATGCTGTCTTGTTTGTGGAACATCCAAAAGGCCAGTGTCACTGGATTGAAGGGTACAAGAGTAAGGTATAAGGAGACTAGAGAAGTGGAGGGGAACAGGTCATGAAGGGCTTTGAATGACAAACAGAGTATTTTCTATTTCATCCTGGAGGCAATAGGGAGCCACTGGCTGAATAGAGGATGAATTAGAGTGGGGAGTAACTTGAGGTAGGCAGACCCACCAGCAGGCTATTACAGTTTTCCGGGCTAATGGTAGTGAGCACCTGCTGTAGAGTGGAGGAAGAGAGAAGGAGGCATATCCAAGAGATGTTGCAAAGGTAAAATCGAGATACTGTAGCACTTCATTGGATATGGAGCATGAGAGAGAGTGAGGAGGCCAGGATGACTCCCAGGTTGTAAGCTGAGTGGACAGTGTTACCCTCTACAATAATAGGGAACATAAAGGGGCAGGGCAGTTAGAGTGAAAGATAATGGACATACTGAGTTTCAGATGTCTACTGGACATCCAGTTTGAGATGTCTGAAAGGCAGTTGGAGATAAGAGACTGGAGGTCCACAGAGAGTTTGGGGCAGGAAAGGTAGATTTGCGAATCATTAGCATAATGAAGATAGCAATTAAATCTGTGGGAGCTGATGAGCTCACCAATTCAGACAGTATAGAGGGAAAAGAGAAAAGAGGCCAAGACCAGTCCCTGAGAGAAACCTATGGTTAGAGGGCATGATCTCGATTCCAGCAAAGGAAATAAAGGAATGGTTAGAGAACCAGGATAGAGTGGTGTCCCAAAAACCTAGAGAAAAGAGAGTATCCAGAAGGCGAGAGTAATCAACAGCGTTAGAGACTGCAGAGAGGTCAAGGAGAAGGAACACAGAGAAAAGACCCTTGGATTTGGCAACTAATAAATCATTAGTAACTTTGCAGAGGGCAGTTTCAGTGGAATGATAAGGTTGGAAGCTAAATTTAAGGGGATGAGAAGAGAGGGAGAGGAGAGAAAGTGAAGGCCCTTACTGTAGATGGCCTTTATAAGAAGTTTAACTGCAAAGGGCAGAAGAGGTAGAGGATGATAGCAGAAATGGAAGGCTCAAGTGAGGGTATTTTTTTCCCGGAGTGGGGGGGATGTGAGCAGGTTTAGGTAGTAGGAAATGAGCCAGTGGAGAGGAAGAGATTGAAAATAAGTGAAAGAGTAGGGATGACAGAGGGGTCAATCAATTGGAGGAAACAGGATGGATCTGAACAAGTAGAGGGGTCAGACTTAGTATGGAGTAAGGGCACTTCATCTTGTGAGACAGAGGTAAAGGAGGCGAGAGTCACAGAAGGCATCTAAGTGATGGGAGGGGAAAGGAGGGGGCTCATAGCAAATGGCCTTGATTTTTTTGTAAAATATGAGGCAAGGTTTTTAGCTGAGAAAGTAGGGGGAAGGGGAGCCATGGGAGGATTGAGGAGAAATGAAAAAGTCTAGAAGAGCCCCTCTGGAGAATAGGATAGTGAGTTATAGAGGTATAGTAAGATTATCTAGCAGCAGTGAGGGCTGCATTTGTTTACCCAGCACTTAGCACAGTGCCTGGCACATAGTAGGTGCTTAATGAATGTTTATTGATTTATTGATTGATCATTCACCCCCTCACAGCTAATAAGTTGCCAAGTCTTTCCAGTTTCACGTTCACAAAAATCTTTCACACTTGTCCTCACACCACAACCACAGTAGAGTTCAAGCCCTCATCAATTCCCGCCCAGACTATCGCAATAGGCTCCTGATTGATCTCCTTTAATCCAACCTTCACACAATAACCAAAGTAATATTCCTAAAACATGGGTCTAATCATGTCACTCTTCTGCTCAAGAAGGTCCATTAACTTTTTGCCCTAAGGATAAAAATATGAACTCTTACGTTAGGTTTTAAAGCCCTTTATATTCTGGCATCAGCTTATTTTCCAGGCTGATTACACATTACACCACCTCATTTATTTTATGTTTCAGCTAAACTGGTCTGCTTGCTGTTCACTGTGTATAGCATTGTGTCCTCAGTTTCTAGCACAGTGCTTGGCCCATAGTAGGCCCCTAATAAACACTTGTTGATGAGCAAAGGAGTCTTCTCATGGGGAGTTCTCTATACTAATGAAATAGTGATACTGACAAATATTAGGAACATGTATTTGTATATATCTGTATATGATAGCTTATTATATATACGCATATATATGTATGTGTATGTGAACATAGTAAAATATTGAAAACATCTGTTGTAAGATGCAGGAGAATACAAAATATTAATTAGCCACTAATTAATTAGTCATTCCAAAGAAATATTTGTTGATCACTCCTTGCCTAGGCATGGATGCCAGTAGGTCAGTCCTTGGTCTATAAGTATGTGAGTTCATTCCTTTCAAAGAGCCTCTGAACTTTTAGACATGCCATTTTGTATGCCACATGGAGTAAAAAGGATATCTGCAACACTTCGGGGTCTATGTGTTGTTCTCCCCTAAGAATATGAAGTAGATGGTAAATATGAAGTCAAATGCAATGTTAGAGAACCATCATATTAGGCTCTTGAATTCGTAATGAATGAGATAAAATACAGGCTAAGCAAAAAACACTCTTAATAGGACTATGTTTCAATTGTTATTCTGAATGGGATTGAGGTTGCCAATCTATAGAACTTGGTTGGTTGTTGTCCTAAATTCTCGAAGAAAACCAAAATGACATCACTATACTAGAGTCAAGTTTCAGTGTGTCTGACTCCAGCTCATCAGACCAATACGAGCTCAGAATGCTCTACCACAGATTGGGCACAAATAGTTCTTCTGAATATTTGGGGTAGATGCTCCAAACTTTCGCATCCCGTCTTTCCTTTGAGTTGTTTCAATTCTGCTTTGCTCATAGAACACAGCACCTTCTATGATACGGGAACCTCACGCTGAGCGGTCCTGTGCCAGTGTCTCCCATGACTCACGATCTATTCCAGAGTTCTTGAGAGAGACCTTGAGAGTGTCCTTGTATTGCTTCCTCTGACCACCACGTGCCCCTACTTAGGGAAACAACGCACAGAGAAGTTCATGGGGATCGACTTTGCCGGCGGATATGTGTGCATGCAGATACATTACTCCAGGAGCACTTACTACCGCTGAATTTCCACCAGCCGTGAGGGGACTGGTATCACTCAATGAAAAGTAACAGACTTATTAGCAATTTGCATGAAAATAAATACACCCTATTCGTTATGAAGAGAAGACCCGGAAGATCCCACAAACTTTTGTCCTCTCTGATTGTTCATCCTAGTGGTTCTCAGGATGATCTAGTGGATCTAGTGTGGTAGTTCCAACCGAAAAATCAGATTTTAACTCTTTTATCATACTATGTGAAATAATACAATCTGTCTTAATCATTGGATGAGCAGACTATTGTATCTATGGTCCTCTGTACAATAAAGAAAAAGATATTTTTACAAAGGAATGCAGAAACATTGCATCAATTCGGGCAAGCAGAAATTTTGATCCTAATTGAAAGATTATATGGTGATATATATATATTTATGTATATCTATATATACACACATATATACTTATATGTATTCTTATCAATTTCCTCCGTAAGATAGAGTTAGGAGCTAATATTGAGAAAGATTGTGTTCTATTCCATATAGTGTCCATAATTCAGATGCAATGAGTAAAATTAACTTTACTTACTTTATCCAGTCCCTTTAAATAAGGAGTTCTTAACCCAGGATCCATAACCTTGTTTGTTTTTAATATATTTCAATAACTATTTCAATATAATTGGTTTCCTTTGCAATATTTGAATCTTGGGCAGGTTGGTGGTGCAGTAAATAGAGTGCGGGGCCCAAGTTCAAATCCAATCTCAAATACTAGCTGTGTGACCCTAGGCAAATCACTTATCCCTATTTGCCTCAGTTTCGTTGTCTGTAAAATGAGCTGGAGAAGGAAATGGCAAACCACTCCGGTATCTTTGTCAAGAAAATCTCAAATGGGGTCACAAAGAGTCATGCACCATTGAACAACTGTGAATTTGATTTTATACATTTAGAAAACATTATGAATAAGGTTCTATAAGCTTCACTATGCTGTCAAAAGAATTCATGACACAAAAAAGACTGAACCCTTTAAACCATTGTTAAAATTTGAAAACCAGAAAATTTGAAGTCTGCCCAAAAGAATTAAGAATAAATTTAGAGTTTTAATGAATAAGTTTAGGGTTTTAATGGACAGCAGACTCAGTAGAAGTCAACAGTATGACATGGCAACCATAACCCCCTTCTGCCCCCCCCAAAAAAAAAGAAAAAAGAAAAAACCTAACTAATGAGATCTTAGTCTGCATTAAGAAAGGTATGACATCCAGGATGCTGGAAGTGATAGTCCCACTGTACACTAGAACTAGTCAGAATGACTCCAAGGAATCGTTTTCAGTTCTAGATGTTCATTTTGAAATGAACATAAACATGATGGAGAACATTTAGGAGATGGGTGGCCAGGCTATTGAGGAGCCTGGACATAGTGCCCTCCATAGATTGATTGAAAGGATTGAAGATATTCAGCCTGGATAAGAGAAGACTCTTAGGGAGACAATAGCTGTCTTCACATTTTTGAAGAATTATGAAAGAGAGCTTAGACTAGCTCTGCCTAGTTCCAGAAGTAAGTAATGGGTAAAAGTTAGAAAGAAGCAGAGTTAGGGTAGATGTAAAGAAAAAGTTCTTAACATTTTGTAGAGGAGAAACTGAGGCCCAAAAGGGTTGTGTGCCCAAGAAGATTTAAACCCAGAGATCCTTTAGCTCAAAATGCAATATATTTTCCACTGTATCATATGAAAAATAAAATATTCCTATCAGTAAGCATCCAAGGATTTCAGAGGGAGTATTTCAATTAAACTCAAATCAACAAACATTTATTAAGTGCTTACTATGTGGCAGGCACTGCACTAGGCACAGGGGATACAAAGAAAGACAGTCCCATCCCTCAAGCTGCTTACAATTTAATGGGGGAAGACAATACACAAAAGGTAACTGAAGGGGAAGGGGTGGGGCACCAGAGGGTACCTGGCTCAGGACCATGATGTTCCATGGAGCTGAAACTAAACACAGCCACTCATGGAAAATTAAGTTACCTAGAAAGTTCTGAGCTTTCTATAAAGGAAAGCTTTGGGAGTACTTTAATGCTCCACCCTCCAGGTCTCCAGTCAGAGAGGAGAAGCAATTAGTATTTTGTACTAGTTCTTTCTGCTCCTTTCAAGAATTGTATTGGTGTTTAGAAAGTTAGAAAAAGCAAACTTGTTTTGGTCCCTTCTGTAAAAATAGAGACCAGTCCAAGGAAACATGGCTTGTGTCAGATGTCATCATAGCATTGTGGGATTTAGAACTGAAGGGTTAGTAAGTTGTCTGCAGAAACTTAGCTGTTTCGTTTGTATTGACCAGTTTTGCAGAGGTTAACCAGAAGTTTGCCCTCCTTTCTTCCTTTATTTCCTCTTGCACAACAGCATATAAAATATGGTTTCCTCTTTTAATCCTGCTGAAAAAAAAAGAAAAGAAAATGACCAACCTCTCACACTGGTACTGAAATAATCAACAAAAAGAAGCAGTTTTGTGATTTGATTGCTTTGCAGAAACAGTATCAGAGGAAGACATTGTGCCAGGCATGGTAAATGTTTGTTAGTGGAATTACATGCAGTAATGAACATAGTATTTGAGTTTTAGGGAGACATGAATTGTTGCTCTAAAAATTAGTTCAGTTCTGATATTATCACTGTCACCCAGTTGAAATCCTTAAATGGGTGGTAAATCACTATAAGTGCTAGTGGAAGGGTGTCCTTTGGAGCTATGAGAGTTTGTTCATAATTATGGGTCAGCAATTTTAGGCCTAGTTACCATTTTCATGAATGACCTGGAAGAATATATTATTAGTATATTAATGAAATTCATAGATTATACTAATTGGGGAAGTACTGCAATTATGTTGAAAGATACACCAAATAGAAAATCATTTTAAAGCTTAGTCAGTGGAAGAGAGAAAGTTGAAAGAAGACATTGGCAGTAAGACTACAAGGTATTGCCATAAGGTAGGTGCTAAAATAGATAAGAAAATTAGGTTTACAGTGAATATCAAATGGACTAATGTGATTTTGTATTTCATAATCAGAGTCACTGCTTCACAAATAAGGAGGTGATGATTCCTGTGGCAATAGCATTCCTGAAATATCGTTGTAGATTCTATCGTCAGGGTGATGTTAACATGGTGGATTAGGTCATAAATAGTCTCATCGTATGTACCCAAAATAATTAGGGAAATTCAAGTAAAACATGAAGAAGAACAATAAAAACTACTCAATTCTTATAACTTTCTGAGGTGATGGCCAAATTATTGGCCTCCAGCGATGGAAGATAGAAAAGGCTATATTACATGTTCACCTTCCTCCCTATCCTTGCTTCTCCTCAGACTTCACAGTGCTCTTTTAAAAGCTTCTTCCTCCTTTCATGGCGCACTTCTCTGTACTCAAACAGTTGTCACTAGGGAATCTGGGAAGGGGGTATAAAATCTAAGTTATTTTCTCTAAATTTCAAGAACTCATCAGTACCGGTACTGTCCAGTACTGGTACTCCAACTCCCTTATGTTAATTTTTTTATCTTAATTTTGATTTATGGAATAAAACAAGCACTTCTATAACATAATACAATGAAAAAGATAATTGTACATGAAACTGCAAATCTACTATGCACAACTTGTTATTCCATTCAAATATACAACAAAATTATCATTAAATTTCTTTTTTTTCTTCCCTTCCCGCTCCCCCAGAGATGGCTAACATTAGATACAAATAGGTATATATATGTAAAATTATTCTATACATACTTCTGTTTATCAGTTCTTTCTCTGGATATAGATAACGTCTTTCTTCATATATGCTTTATAGTTTTTTTTCTATAACAAAGTACAATAAAAAAGATGATTGCCCATGAAACTGCAAATCTATTATGCACAACTTGCTATTCCTTTCAAATATACAACAAAATTATCATGTAAATTTCCTTTTTTTTCCTCCTCCCCACCCATCTAATGGTACGTGGATACCATTAGACACAAATAGGTATATATATGTAAAATTATTCTATACATACTTCTATTTATCACTTCTTTCTATGGATGCAGATACTGTCTTTCTTCATATGTCCTTTAGAGTTAATTCGGGTATTTATAATAGTCAAAATAACTGATTCACTCACAGTCATTCTTAAAACAATATTGCTGTTGCTGTGTACAATGTTCTCTTGCTTCTGCTCATTTCACTCTTCATTTTGTTCAAGTCTTTCCATGTTTTTCTAAAATCATTGAGCTTATCATTTCCTGTAGCACAGTAGTATTCCATCACAATCATATAACATATCTTGTTCAGCCATTCCCCAAATAATGGACATCCCTGAAATTTCCAGATCTTTGCCACCACAAAGAGAGCTGCTATAAATATTTTAGCTGCTATAAATATAAATATTATGAACATATAGATTCTTTTCCTTTTCCCCCAATTACCTTTGTAAATAGACCAAGTAGTGGTATTGCTGGGTCAAAGGTGTCCAAACCCCAGTGCATTTCTATAGAAAGGATAATCAGTTATTGTAATACTTCTTGGCTTTGTGACACAGTGTCCTTTTGTATCCATCACTAAATTAGATTGACATTTCTTACTGCCACTTCCCATCGGAAGTAGTCTCTTTGTACCAATAACTACCTCCCTACCTTCAAATGGATTTCTCCCTCTACATTGGGATGCCAATACTTCTCAAATTATCTATTGCATGTGCACATTTCATTAACGATTGAGATCTGTATAATTGTTAGATAATTTTTTTCCCAAGAGAAGTCTTACCTCTTGAGATAGTTTAAATATGTATGAGCTAAACACAGGAAGTATGTGTTATTATTATTAATAATAATAATAGCAAATATTTATATGGCACTTTAAGGTTTGCAAATCTCTTTACTTATATTTTCTCATTGGATCATTATGACAACCCTATGCTTTTATTATCCTCATTTTATAGATGAGGAAACTAAGGCTGGAAGATATTGAATCACTTGCCCTGAGCACACACCTAGGAAATATCTAAGGGTAGGAGTTACACTCAGGTCTTGCTGATTCCAAGTTAAGCATTTTGTCCACTATATAGATCTCTGAATGGGGGGAAGTTGGTGGAGAGCCAACCCAGCCTAGAACTCCATTAATTTAAAGCTTTCTCCTATCCTCAATTATCTTGCTGGGAATTTTTCTTCAAATTGAAATGGTCACTATGAGTTTGGTTTCCTCAATGTATTTTCCTTTAACCAGTGAGCCCACATCCCCATCATGCAGGTTAAAAAGTACGTATGAGGAAATAAACATGACCAGCTAGTGTTTTGGTGAATGGGGACAACTATTAATCTCTAAAGAATAAATTAAAACTTATCTCTAGTTTCTTGCTGTCCCTACTTCACCCTCATCACAAACAAAATTATTACCTGGGAAAAGAAAAGAATTGCTAATTCATTCTTGCAAGAAAACAGTCGTCATTTAAAATTATTAATGAAATCAAGGTTACTGGTGAAAGGATTGCACAGAACTTTAAAATCAAAGATAATGTTAGAAAATAACATTAAAGACATATCAAAAATATGGTGGCCTTTCTAGATGCTACAAGCCCTGCAGACACAGTGCCCCTACCAGAGCTAAGGGAGAAGGGATCAAAGGAGCAATCACATGAGAATATTCAACCTAATAAGGATATCTGGGAAGAGATAATGAAGAGACATGTTTTGGATGAAACTTTTATAGTATTGACACATTTCCTAAAGTGTGAACAATCTATATAGTAAAAGTGATCATTTCTCCTTATAGAAATAGCAACTAAAAGCAGATGAAATCCAGGGGGTTAGAATAAAAGGTCAGTGTAGGATTATATTCAGAAGGCAAAAGCATGGATTGAACGTAGAGAAATTTTAAAATATAAAGGGGTCTCCTTTTTTGTGGCTTGTTTATAAGTGATTTTTTTTAAAGAACATGCAAAGCAGGCTACAGGGAGAAAACAAATAGCCAACTCTTCTCAAATCATGCTTATTCTGATGAAAAAATTGGTGTTTATATTGGCTAGAGGGATGTGGTTTCCTTCAGTTGATAAGAGCAGAGGTAGAGAAGGTATTGAAAGGCAACAGTGTTTTTTCTTATCTCCTGATGCATTTTTGAATGACTCTGATCCAACATTCAGTATCAAGCTGCTTAAATCTATCCAACTGACTAGTCAAAACCTAAAGCTCACCTGTTTAGGACAATTAAAGTCAGCAGGGTCTGTGGCTCCCTCATCCAGCCTTATTGTAAGAGGTGTAAACAGCCACTTGTAATTTAGTGAGTAAGTGCAGGTCTTTCATAATGCACATACCATCCCCACTGAAAACGGATCAATTTCTTTGCTTGGCAGTGGCATTCTTAAGGCCTCTATGGAGCATTATCCCATGCCTGAGGGTCATTAGTCTTCCATAGAAGCACTGACAGTTGTGATGAATGGCAGTACCTGGGAAGAAGACTGTTTGGATGTTTAAACAGATTACGTTTTCCCTTATAGAGCAGTAAACATTAGATCACATCTTGGACCATCTACCTGTGTGGACAGTAAGGATAGATTCAGGGCAACTCAAGTATGAACTGGAGAGCATTGTTCCTAATGGGTGAGTGGGGCTAGTCTGTGCACATTGTCACTGATATCATGTGTGACACAAAACAGTGGGTGATAGCCACATGCCTCTGCTGAGTTGCTTGGCTGTCAACAGGCATGATAGTCCGTCCATCACTATTATCTACAACAAGACTCATTACCTGCCAGCCAGTAAACATCCCATTTACACCATCTGCAATGAATTAAAAAGTGACGAAAAGAATCAGGATCAGTTTGACTTGCAGTGTGATTGTCAAATTCATTTTCATCTCTGGAAGCCCTTCAGTTCTTAGAAAGGGGAATATTTGGGGGTCAGGGGGTAGGAACATGATGAAGATTATTTCTCACATAGAAACAGCCTGGCAGTGGCAGATGCTGGCAAATGTCAGACTTTTAACCAGGGATATGCCAAATTACAAAAACAATGCCTTTACTGATTCCCATTTCCCCCCATACACCCTCACTTTGGTCGTGGTGGTGTGTGAGTGCTAGGACTTATTGTTTGATGTCCCTCAATTGATGTCAACTACAGTGAGAAATAATTCATAAAAATGTATGTTTCAGCACAGACTCTGAGGCAGAGCTGTATGCAAGGAGGAAATGATGATTAGTTTCTAATTTACACGTGCAGTGATCTCTTTGGCATGTGTGAATCCTGCTGCCTAGGCTAATGTTCTCTGTGCTGATTCCCTTCCTGTAACAGTTGCTGAGGACATTGAAGAAGGTACAGAGATCTATTGACACTTGAGCAGATCTAATTTATATACAAACAAACTCTGTGTCTGAGTGGATTGCCTGTGTTCTGTAATCCCATGGAGCAGATGTAAGAAGCACAAAATCAAGCAGGCTCTTGTGCCCAGACCTCATTCTAGACAGCAGTGGGATTTGACATCCATTCATACACATCAGTTTATATTAGCAGAACCTCCTATTTTTCAGTCTTCCTTTCTCCTCATGGAATATTCCATAAATAAGAAGACAACTCTCATTCTTTCCCTCAAGATGGGGGTACTCAGAGCTGCCCAAGGAGATACAGTGAGTAAAGAGAGTGATTCTGTAATTTCTGTAATGAGGCTATTGAATGAAGGCACGCCCCTTTGAAAGTAGCCTGATCTATGCAATAGGATTTCACTCCTCAAAATACATCTTTTTCCTCCCACAAATTGCCCTTGTGGAAATAACATAAAGAGAAGATTCTGCATTATCTCATATCCTTACAGAGAAATGGACAAGTGCTATGGGAAAGCTTTGTTGCTTTTAATCATCTCTGGCACCCCCCTTGCCATCAATATTTCATTGAAGGAGCCCTTAGTTGTGTTTAAAAAGGCACTCTAGTGAGAGACAAAGGGAAAGCAGAGAAAGTGATGACCTGTTCTGGTAAGGCTTGCATGTGTTTTGTTGTTGTTTGTGTTTTGGTTTGGTTTGGTTTTTGCTTTTTTGCTTATTACCAAAAGGCCATATGACCTTGATCCTAAACATTTTGATACCGAGAGACAAAAGAATGCCAGGAAAGTCGTAAATACCTCTTAGATATTTCATTTATTCCAGTACCACAGGTTGGAATCTGAGCTTATCTCTGTTAAATATTCATCTTTTATATTTTCAGGGGAAAAGGCCCAAGCTTCTGTATGGAAGCTTTTATAAGGTTGATAACTTCAACCATGCCAAAACAAGGAAGAGAAATATCATTTTGTAAAGTAACAAGGAAGCTATTTTGCAGAACCTCACAAAGGGGTAAGGAGGTGGGGGTGGTAGGGAATGAGTTTCATTCTCCCTTCCTCTTCCCACCTACTCTACACCCTAGAGGCTTTTTGTGCAATGCATTAATTCCACTGGGGAAAAATTAATTGCTGATGGTGCTACAAAACTAGAGAAACTTATACTTTTCTTCTCCAGAAATACAGTCTGATTATACTGGAGACAGTTCAGTCCAGAACAGTGCATTTTCAAACTTCATTTTCAAACTGTAGACAAGGGATAGGATGGATGTTCCATTCAACACCACAGGTGAGTTCATTTGCTCACTTACAACATCCATTTCAGCTTAGCTGGATCTGCCCAATCCATCAGGAAGATTGGGTTAGAAAAAAACTATAATCTATCTTCTCAGCATCCAGAAAGGGGGAATCATCAATGCATTTGAGTTGTAAACTGTTTTGCCTAGACATACCAAAGCAAAAGAAAAAAAATCTGCCCTCACATTGGTCCATTGTAGATAATGGAATTACTTAATGGGGGATACTATAGTAGTAAGTGATAAGGAAAGTTGAGTACTGTTATGTACTGTAATTTTGAGTTATGATAGGCCTTTTTCTTATAGAATATGTAATATTCTCTTGTATAATACATGTCACACATGAGTATAGATTAAACAGTTACCTTGATAAACAATATTAGCTGCCTTTATTTGCATCATTAATTTGCACAGAAAAGAAAACAGTAGAGCTCTTGAAGTAACAAAAGTTAAATTTTTCTGAATGCCCTCTGGATGAGACCTCAGTTGTTATTTGCCAAGCTTACATGACCCATTTAAAACAGGGGCATCTCTCTCAGTTGCTCTATTGGCATTACATTCTTCATCTGTACCGTGGAAGAGACCTAGGTTTGAGGAAACTAAAGACGTTGCTTGAAGTGACCCAGAAGTCTCAGTGCAATTTTAAAATCCTCATTGTCTTCTACTACTTCCTTTGTTTATAGACTACAGTGTATAGTAAGGCATCTAGGTGGCAAAGCAGTTAAAGTACCAGGCCTAAAGTCAGGAAGACTCATCTTCCTGAGTTCAAATGTGGTCTCAAACACTAACTAGCTGAGTAACCCTGGGCAAGTCACTTAACTCTGTTTGCCTCAGTTTCCTCACCTGTAAAATGAGTTAGAGAAGGAAATGGCAAGCCACTCCAGTATTTTGCCAAGAAAACCCCAAAAGGGGTCACAAAGAGTGGGACACAACTGAAAATGACTCAACAACAACAACAACAAAAAATTATAGTAAATGTAAAAATATTGAAGTAAAAAAATATAACACAAGAAGACAGTAGAGTCTCCATACACACTCACCTTCCCCTTTTTCTGACACATATTTCTGAGCTGCAGCCTTTGGGAAAACTGCCATCATCAAGATTGAGCAAGTAGAAGGACTTCATGTTTGGATACCTGGTCTTTTTGTCAAGCTTTATCTCTTCTTTCCAAAAACAGAGTTATTAAAAAAAAAAAAGATGGATCGAATGGTCGAGTACAGCAGCCGGTGGCCACATCTGCACTGAGGAGATTTTCTTTGGGAGCTCCCAAAGCTCATAACCATGGAGTGAGCCATAATTATACTGTTTAGAAATCCATGTCAGGAAAAGAAAAATCCCTTTGGGCATTCAATATTTCCCCAATAATTTGGTGATGGCAGGAAGACGGCTCTAGGAGCATTTGACCAAGTGTCTGTAACATCTCCACTGCTCTGACAGCTCTGGAATAGAATTGTGCAATGGAAGGCCCTTGGATGTTTGAAAGGCAAGGGGGAATCAAAGGAACTAAATGATGCTACTAACCTTGACATCACAGTGATCTTAGAAGCCTTAGTTTGTTAACCTCAAGTGCTTTCTTCGGATGACCCTTCCCTGGGAACAGTTTTTAGCTGCTAAGTACTATGAAAATCTGCATGTGCTATCTGATAATGAAAAAATAACTTAAGGGTCTCAATGTTTTTTGGTTTTTAAATTATAGATTTATTACCATTTATAATATAGTCAACCACATGAAAATTTTAGAAGCACAAGAAATCTTGCATAACTAGGGTTCTGTGAGCTTTGATTCTCTGAGGGCCATATTGACAAATTAGCAAGAACATCTGGGCCACATCTAGGGTGTGCCTATACACATCCTCCATTCAGCTTCAAAAGCACCATGCTTTATAGTCTGGACAAATCTTCCACATTAATTATAATGTGGTGAGTGGCAACTTTGCTCAGAGGAATTTTTTTAATGAAAATTGTGCCATGGTCTGAACAGAAAGCATTATCTTTAGGAAGAGGGTATTTTGTTGGGTTCAAAGTTCATATTCATAAGTATGAATAAGAAAATTTGTCCTAGTAAGATTTAAAATTTTCAGTTTTGCATAGCACAAGGCAATCTGGATTCTACATGCCAGTCAGAAAGCATCTCCCATCTTCAGGTTGGGGGAAAAAAAGAGAGTGGATGGGTTTCAGAATTTTAGTCCTATGGCACTCAGTTGTTTGTAGAAATACAAGCTTCTTTGTCTTATCAACATCTTTACCCCACACATCCATGTTTTTTCTGTAATCACAGGTACTCTTACGATGTAGGCATCCAAGGCATAGATACCTTTTAAATCACTGAGAAAAAGCAAAGCAAAGCTCTAAACTAATAAAATAAGAAAGCAGAAAGCAGGCTAGAAAATATGAAATTGTAATTCTTTTCTGAAAGAATGAAGAAAAGTCTTTTGCAAGGCTATTTACAATAAGCAGCGCTGAGAACACTGAAACAACACACACATTGTCCTAAGTCTTGCTCCATAAGCAAAGAGGAAATAGATTTGAAGAATGGCAGGCTTGTTGGGCGTCATGTTTACTCAAAACTACAGACAAATCAACTTGCAATTTGGACTTTAACCAACCAACAGTCAATGTGGCTCAGTTTGATAAATTTTACACATAAGGTTAGCTCCTCTCCAAGCCATGAATCCATCTATAAGGAAAACCTGTAATACAACCATGTGAACAGCCATAGGTATGAAAAGTTTTTGCTTGCCTAAGGGAAATAGGAGTAGGGAAGGTAAGAGGGCAAAAGGAGAGGATGAGGAAAAGACAAAAGGATAATAGAGCTGGGCAATGATACATGGAGATAGAAAGGAAGAAAGAAGATACTACAGAAAAAAGGAGGGAGGAGGGACTTAAGAGTAAGTGAGAAGTAGGAATAGAGTGAGGAGAATACAAGTAGAGACTGATGCTATCTTTTAGGCCCCCAGGCAAAAAGATGTGATGTTACTGAATGTATGTATGTCTTAGGTAATAGGATTAACTCCTAACAGCATCACTAAAGAGAAAGCTCAGCTAGCATCCTGTTCTGAAGTCAACCCTGACTATAGCTTTCAAGGACAATATATTCTTAGCAATGACGATCAGAGAAATAGTGACAGAGAAGGGTCCCAAACGGGATAATAGTAAGTAAATCATTCATTTCCTAAATTAGTACATATTAGCCAAGGGTCAGAAGGAAGTTTCTTTCCAAGCTGTAGTAATACATAGTTAGGTCTTTGGTGAAGTTGTACTACCTTCCCTTGTAGATAATACTGATCACCAAAATAGAAAAATAAAATAATAACCTTATCTATAACTTTTGTTCTTTTTTAAAATACCTTTTGCCTTGACACATTTCCCAAAAAAACACATCAACACTATCCCTCCAAAGTACTGTTATATTAAGCAGGGTGGAACAATTTTACTGTTTTCTCTTTTAGAATGCTAAAGTAATCACATGCCTTTGATTAAGTCTTGCTAGGTGCTAAGCCCCAGGCCCATACTCTTTTGCTAATAACTAGGTGTGAAGCCCTAGGCCCACACCCTTTTGCTGATTAGGTGTGGAACCTTTGGGGGCCCTAAGAAGGGTATATAAACTCAGAGGTTACTATTTTCTTTGGGGCTCTCACTTATTGGAAGATGGTTGGTGTGGAGACTCTGGGTAGCCATTAAGGAGCCTCCAGCTTTGGAAAACGCAAATGTTGGTGCTTCTCTGGTAACTATGTATATTGTGATTTGGTTAGACAGAAATGTTGATCTGTTTATATTGTTTCTGTCTGTAATTTCTGTTTGTATTTGCTCTGAAGTTCAGGGTGCTGGCTTTTCCCCCTGAACTAAGTGAATGATATATTTATGTTTGATTAAAATGAGATTGTTAACCCCTTAGGGTTGCTTTCCTTAGAAAAGCAGATCAAAGAACCCATGCTGGCAGCTCCTCTGTGCTGGTGTTATTGGTTGCACACCCCCACAGCATCTGCTAGCAACATTGTTGTTACAAATTGGCATAGTCGTACTTGCTCCCAAAACAGTTAAAACCACCTAATAGCAAGACTACAACTAATAGTGCATCTCAGTTTCCACTTCTGTGGTCTATAGATTGTTAACTGAGAGGAAGTATATTTTAACTTTTACAATTTGGTACCAATATTATCCATTATCTTTGCTCTGAGTTTTATTGCCTTAGAGGCAGCTAGGCAGCACAGTGGATAGAGTGCTGAGCCTCTGATTGTAGTTATTGGTTCCAGACCTTGGGTAGGACAAAGGTATGGGAAAGTTGGAGGAAAAGTTAGTGGTGAGGAAGTTGTAGAGAAGATGGTTGGAGATAAGAAAGTATATGTACATATATGTGTATGTATCAAATTTATATTTATGCTGTATACATTTTTATATATGTATTGTCTCCCTCATTTGCATGAAAGTTGATTGTGATAGAGATTTTCTCATTCTTCATCATTGTGTTCCCCATATAGTGCACATTGCCTGGCACAGAATAGACACTTAACAGATGTTTGCTGTTTGATTGATGATTGATTTACAGTGGTTTCTGCTAATTTTTTTTTCTCTCTCTCCATTTATCATGAATTCTCCCTTACCATTTTTTGATTGTGGTAATTTGGTCTTATCTCTGTCTTTCTCTTTCTCATCATATTAATTAATCATTTATTTACTTTACTAGTCCTTCCAAAATTCAGCTCTTGGTTTTATTAATTCAGTGATCTTCTTTTCAATTATACCTCTCCCCAGCAAAGCCAAGAGGGCGGCTAGAAAGCAGGGACTTGCTTAAGCTCTTCCTCAAATCCCTTCAAACACCTATTAAAAAATGGCTCCAAACAAATTCTAAAGCTGCAGACACCAGGAAATAGCAGAGGGAAGCAGAGCTCCAGCCCAGGACAGCCTGGATGGTCTCTGGGAAGGGTCTACCACACAGAGCTGGGAAGGGAAGGGAGCACAGCCCAGCATGGGCCGCGCCGGGACAGACCAGACTGGTAGACAGGCGGAACAGGCCATAGGGCCCTGAATCAGTGAGCTTTGGCAGTTATCAGACTTCTCAACCCACAAACGCCAAAGACAACAGAGAAGGTTAGTGGGAAAAGGTGCTGGGACAGAGGGAAAGGAATTCGGGGTGGGCCAGTGCCCTGGGGGTGGCAGAGGTGGTGCAGCTCTGAGGCTGCTTCCAGAGCTACAGCTGCAGTTGCTTCCGGCCCCAGGCCCACCTGGTGGGAGGAATTAAGCTTCAGATTAGAGAGGGAGTGCAAAGCCTGCTTTGCCCTGCCTGGATCTGGGCTGCAATCCTGGTTGGCAGTTCTTGGGGAAGAAGTAGTGTTGGTGTGGCAGAGCTTGCTATGTAGAAGTAGCTCTGAAAATAGCAGCGCAGCCCCTCAAGCTTGGGACAAAGTACTCTCTACTCTACAAGCAGTTGTACCCTGTCAAAAAGCTCAAGGGTCAAGTAGTTGGCTGGGAACATGAACAGGCAGCGAAAACAGTCTCAGATTCAGACTCAGACTCAAACTCAAACTCTAGATTCCTTTTTTGGTGACAAAGAAGATCAAAACATACATCCAGAAGAAGTCAACAAAGTCAAAATCTTGTGGAAATTAATGTTGAAAACAAAAATATTAAAGTAAATAAATAAAATTAAATTTAAAAAATTATATTAAATAATAAAAATTTAAAAAAAACAAAAGAAATAGTTGTAGATGTGCCTCTTTCATATCTTGAAAGCTAGATATCACAAAAGATAGAGTACTGGATTTTCAGTCGGAAGACTTGAGTTCATTTTTTAGAAATCATCCCTTCATATTCAACTCACCCTGTGCCCTCTGTCTATATATATATATATATATATATATATATATATATATATGGATGTATGTATGTATGTATATTCCCTTCAGCTACCCTAGTACTGAGAAAGGTCTCATGAAATACACACATCATCTTTCCATGTAGGAATGTAAACAAAACAGTTCAACTTTAGTAAGTCCCTTATGATTTCTCTTTCTTGTTTACTTTTTCATGCTTCTCTTGATTCTTGTATTTGATAGTCAAATTTTCTATTCAGCTCTGGTCTTTTCACTGAGAAAGCTTGAAAGTCCTCTATTTTATTGAAAGTCCATAGTTTGCCCTGGAGCATGATAATCAGTTTTGCTCAGTAAGTGATTCTTGGTTTTAATTCTAGCTCTATTGACCTCCAGAATATCATATTCCAAGCCCTTTGATGCCTTACTGTAGAAGCTGCTAGATCTTGTGTTATCCTGATTGTGTTTCCACAATATTCAAATTGTGTCTTTCTGGCTACTTGCAGTATTTTCTCCTTGACCTGGAAACTCTAGAATTTGGTGACAATATTCCTAGGAGTTTTCTTTTTGGGATCTTTTTCAGGAGGCAATCAGTGGATTCTTTCAATTTCTATCTTACCTCTGGCTCCAGAATATGAGGGCAGTTCTCCTTGATAATTTCTTTTTTTTTAATTTAATTTAAATTTATTTATTTAACATATTTGGTTTTCAGCATTGATTTTCACAACAGTTTCAATTACAAATTTTCTCCCCATTTCTACCCTCCACCCCACTCCAAGATGGCTTATATTCTGGTTGCCCTCTTCCCCAGTCAGCCCTCCCCTCTATCACCCCCCTCCCCTCTCATCCCCTTTTCCCTTCCTTTCTTGTAGGGCAAGATAAATTTCTACACCCCATTGCCTGTGTATCTTATTTTTTAGTTGCATGCAAAAACTTTTTTTTTTTTGAACATCTGATTTTAAAACTTTGAGTTCCAAATTCTCTCCCCTCTTCCCTTCCTACCCACCCTCCCTAAGAAGTCGAGCAATTCAACCTAGGCCACACATGTATCATTATGTATAACCCTTCCACAATACTCATGTTGTGAAAGGCTAACTACATTTTGTTCCTTTTCAACCCATCCTGCTTTATTGAATTTTCTCCCTTGACCCTGTCCCCTTTCCAAAGTGTTTGTTTTGACTACCTCCACCCCCATCTGCCCTCCCCTCCATCATCCCCCCCCCTCTTTATTTTTTTTTAATCTTCCTCCCTCTTCTTTCCTGTGGGGTAAGATACCCAACTCAGTATGTATGGTATTCCCCCTCAGGCCAAATCTGATAAGAGCAAGGTTCACTCATTCCCCCCTCACCTGCCCTCTCCCCTCCTCCCACAGAACTGCTTCCTCTTGCCACCTTTATGCGAGATAATCCACCCCATTCTATCTCTCCCTATCTCCCTCTCTCAGTATGTTGCTCTCTCATCCCTTAATTTCATTTTATTTCTTTTAGATCTCTTCCCTTCATCTTCACCTCACCCTGTGTCTGCTCTCTCTCTTTTACATATATATATATATATACACACACACACATATATAAACAGACACACATATACATACACATACATATACACATAGATATATACATACATACACATTCTCTTATATACATAAACATATACATACATATATATATATATATATATATATATATATATATATATATGTATATGCATATTCCCTTCAACTACCCTAATACTGAGGTCTCATGAATCATACACATCATCTTTCCATGTAGGAATGTAAACAAAACAGTTCAACTTTAGTAAGTCCCTTGCAATGTCCGTTTCTTGATTACCTTTTCATGCTTCTCTTGATTCTTGTATTTGAAAGTCAGATTTTCTATTCAGTTCTGGTCTTTTCATTGAGAAAGCTTGAAAGTCCTCTATTTTGTTGAAAGTCCATATTTTGCCTTGGAACATGATACTCAGTTTTGCTGGGTAGGTGATTCTAGGTTTTAATCCTAGCTCCATTGACCTTCGGAATTTCACATTCCAAGCCCTTCGATCTCTTAATGTAGAAGCCAGGTCTTGGGTTATTCTGATTGCATTCCCACAATACTCAAATTGTTTCTTTCTGCCTGCTTGCAGTATTTTCTCCTTGATCTGGGAGCTCTGGAATTTGGCGACAATATTCCTAGGAGATTTCTTTTTGGGATCTATTTGAGGAGGCGATCGATGGATTCTTTCAATTTCTATTTTGCCCTGTGGCTCTAGAATATCAGGGCAGTTCTCCTTGATAATTTCTTGATAGATGGTATCTAGGCTCTTTTTTTGATCGTGGCTTTCAGGTAGTCCAATAATTTTTAAATTATCTCTCCTGGATCTATTTTCCAGGTCAGTGGTTTTTCCAATGAGATATTTCACATTGTCTTCCATTTTTTCATTCCTTTGGTTCTGTTTTATAATATCCTGATTCCTCATAAAGTCACTAGCTTCCACTTGCTCCAATCTAATTTTTAAGGTAGTATTTTCTTCAGTGGTCTTTTGGACCTCCTTTTCCATTTGGCTGATTCTGCCTTTCAAGGCATTCTTCTCCTCATTGGCTTTTTGGAGCTGTTTTGCCATTTGAGTTAGTCTGTTTTTTAAGGTGTTGTTTTCTTCAGTGTATTTTTCAGTATTTTTTTGGGTCTCCTTTAGCAAGTCATTGACTTGTTTTTCATGGTTTTCTCGCATCCTTCTCATTTCTCTTCCCAATTTTTCCTCTACTTCTCTAACTTGCTTTTCCAAATCCTTTTTGAGTTCTTCTATGGCCTGGGGCCAGTTCATGTTTTTCTTGGAGGCTTTTGTTGTAGGCTCTATGACTTTGTTGTCTTCTTTAGGCTGTATGTTTTGGTCTTCTTTGTCACCAAAGAAAGAATCCAAAGTCTGAGACTGAATCTGGGTGCGTTTTCGCTGCCTGGCCATATTCTCAACCAACTAACTTGACCCTTGAGTTTTTCAGTGGGGTATGACTGCTTATAGACTAACGAGTTCTATGTTCCATGTTTGGGGGGGAGGTGCCAGCTCTGTCAGACCCGCACTGCTCCTTCCCCAAGAACCCCCAACCCAAACTGGGCTTAGATCTTCGGCAGGCTGTTTACCCCTGCTCTTATCCACCACTTAATTCCTCCCACCAGGTGGGCCTGGAGCCGGAAGTAACAACAGCTGTAGCTGCCCCACCTCCGCTGCCCCCGGGGCTGGAAGCCGAACCGCGAACTCCTTCCACTCCGGCAGCTTTTCCCACTAACCTTCTCTGCAGTCTTTGGTGTTTGTGGGTTGAGAAGTCTGGTAACTGCCGCAGCTCACTGAATCAGGGTGCTAGGGCCCCCTCCGCCCGGCTTCTGGTCTGGATGGTCCACACCGCTCAGGCTGGGCTCTGCTCCACTCCGTTCCCAGCTCCCAGCTCCGTGTGGAATAGACCTCACCCAGAGACCATCCAGGCCGCCCTGGGCTGGAGCCCTGCTTCCCTCTGCTGTTCTGTGGGTTCTGCCGTTCTAGAATTGGTTCAGAGCCATTTCTTATAGGTTTTTGGAGGGACTCGGTAGCGGAGCTCACTCTAGTCCCTGCTTACCAGCCGCCATCTTGGCTCCGCCCCCTCTCCTTGATAATTTCTTGAAAGATGATATCTAGACTCTCTTTTTGATCATGGCTTTCAGGTAGTCCTATAATTTTTAAATTATCTCTCCTGGATCTATTTTCCAGGTCAGTGGTTTTTCCAATGAGATATTTCACATTGTCTTCCAATTTTTTCATTCCTTTGGTTCTGTTTTATAATATCTTGATTTCTCATAAAGTTACTAGCTTCCACTTGCTCCAATCTAATTTTTAAGGTAGTATTTTCTTCAGTGGCCTTTTGGACCTCCTTTTCCATTTGGCTAATTCTGCCTTTCAAGGCCTTCTTCTCCTCATTGGCTTTTTGGAGCCCTTTTGCCAATTGAGTTAGTCTATTTTTTAAGGTGTTATTTTCTTCAGTATTTTTTTGGGTCTCCTTTAGCAAGTCATTGACTTGTTTTTCATGGTTTTCTTGCATCACTCTCATTTCTCTTCCCAATTTTTCCTCTATTTCTCTTACTTGCTTTTCCAAACCCTTTTTGAGCTCTTCCATGGCCTCAGACTAATTCCTATTTTTCTTGGAGGCTTTTGATGTGGGCTCTTTGACTTTGTTGACTTCTTCTGGATGTATGTTTTGATCTTCTTTGTCACCAAAAAAGGAATCTAGAGTTTGAGTTTGAGTCTGAGTCTGAATCTGAGACTGTTTTTGCTGCCTGTTAGTGTTCCCAGCCAACTACTTGACCCTTGAGCTTTTTGACAGGATATGACTGCTTGTAGAGTAGAAAGTACTTTGTCCCAAGCTTTAGGGCTCTAGTACTACTGTTTTCAGAGCTACTTCTTCTCCACTGTCACCCCAGGCTCTGTTCTAGCAGTGCTCCTCCTCCCCCAAGAACTGCCAACCAAGACTGCAATTCAGATCCTAGCAGGGCACAGCAAGAGAATCTACCTTTGTGCACACAAAGCTCTCCTTGCACTCCTGCTCTGATCTACTGCTAGATTCCTTCCACTGCGTGAGCCAGGGACTGGGGAAGCAGCTGACACTGGAGTTCTGGAAGCAGCCTTAGGAACTTCCCGCTGCTGCCACTGCCACAATGGCTGTACCACCTCCTCCACCCCCACAGCTGGTGACCGGACCACTCTGAACTCGATCCCATAATTTCCCCCTACCCGGCTGTTTGCTGTTTGTGGGTTGAGACATCTGGTAAGTGCCACAGCTCACTGTTTCATGGCCCCAAGACCTGTTCTGGCTGGCTGATTCCAGGTCTGGTCTGTCCTGGCACGGCCCATGCTGGGATGCCCTCCACTCTTAGCACTGTGCAATAGACCCTTCCTGGCTACCATCCAGGCTCTCCAAGACTGGGGACCTCTTTCCCTCTGCTATTTCGTGGGTTCTGCAGCTCTAGAATTTGCTCAGAGCCATTTTTTACAGGTGTTTGGAGGGATTCAGGGGAGAGCTTAAGCAAGTCTCTGCTTTCCAGCCACCATCTTGGCTCCACCCCCCTACAACAATTTCTTACCATTTAAGCCTTCTTACATTTTATTTAGTTTTTTTCCCTAAATACTTAGATACTATTGCTTTTATTATAGCTATATTTGATAATTATGTTATTTCATCATAACATCTTTAAATATCATGTTGTTTCTCTGTCTTAACATTCTATTTTTACTATTAGCCTATCAAAAATTATGATTACAACTCTTTTTTTTCTGGCTCTAGCTGAAGCACGGTGAAATTTATTCCAGTCCCTCGCATTAACTCTATTGGTGTCATTATGTTTAAACATATTTATGCGCAAGAAATTTTTACAATTTTGTTTTCTAATCCATTATACAATTCATTTCTTTCTTATGAGAGAGTTCAATCCATTAACATTCAAGGTAATCACTGTTGAGTTTATTTTTCTGTTATTGTTGTTTTCCCCTCAATCAAGTCATGTTATATTACCTTTAGATAACAGGTCTAGATAACTTCTGGTTTGCGATTTGTTATTTGTTCATTTGATTTTTGAAATAATCCGGTTCCTTTCTCCATCCTTCCAGAGAGTCACACATACCCTTGTCCGTTCGACTCAGACCCAGATCACTTGACTTTGCTTTTGCTGATATAACCATTTTTATTCTTACCTTGGCCCCTCATAGTTTATCCCTTTATCTCCTTGTTTCAATTGCCTTTATTGCACTTTGAATTCAAGAAACACTCATTAATAGCAACAGTCTTTCATCCTTCTTATACCATATAAACATTTAGCCATTAGACTTTGCATGCTATATAGATTTATCTTTAAGTTCCTTTTCTTTACTGAGTTTGCATTCGAAAGACTTTAATGCCCTCTGTTTTTTCCCCCTGATGGAATGATTAAAAGCTTATGATCCTATTGAAGAGTAATTCCCTTTTTTACTCCACATGTGAGGAAATTAGCTTTGCAGGAGATGTTATCCTTCTGTACAAGGCAATTTATTTTACTTCTGAACATATATTCCAGCATTTTCTTTCATTCATTTTCATTAGAATTAATCCTGAATAATTTGAACTGGTGTTCCTTGATTTGAGCTCATCCTGGCTGGTTTTGAGATTCTTTCTTTGATATTGAATTCCTGAAACTTAGTGGCAAAATTTCTGATTGACTTAAATTTAAGAAGGAAGCACATAGGAAAGAAGCACATAGGTTCCATGTGTACATGTGTTTGCGTGTTTGTGTGTGTGTGTGTGTGTGTGTGTGTATGTGTGTATAAAATATATGTGCTTTGCCTTCTATTTCCAGTACTTCTACACAATTTCTTGTATGATTTTCACTGAAATATGGTTGGTATTCAGGATCTTTGTTTCATCACTTTTTCTGAGACACCAGTGATTCTCAGATAGTTTCACTGAGTTCTGTCTTCAAGGTTGTTTTGGTTTATAAGGACCTTAAATATTCTTCAAGTTTTTGCTTTCGTTTTGCTATATTTTTTTTTGTTTCACTGAATTTTTTTTCTATTTATATCATTCCTTTTTTCTGAGTATCCTCTCTTTTATTGAGATATTCCTGTCTGTTCTAAACTACCTGTTTTCTTGTTTACCTTTTCAAATCCTTTTTTAGAGCTCTAAAATCTTCCTTATTTTTAATATTATTTCATTAAATTTCTGAATCACTCTGGATCTTCTGATTATACAGTTGTTATAGTACCCCTTTCTTCTAGAGGGTATTACTCAATTTAATCCATATTATTTATTTCTCATATTAGGGCCTCTTTTAAAGTTTATTTAATTTTTCAGTCTGTGTTTTTAGATTTTTTTGTTATGTATTTCTTGAGAAAATTTCTTTATTTTAATTTGATTTTGTTATAGTTGCTCTTTAATTTTATTTGGTGTATTCTTGCTTTTTTGAGGTAATAAAGTGAAACTAGGATGCATACAACCAATCACTTAGGCATGTTGATAGGAAGTCCCTGTGACTTTTGTTCTTTAGAACAGGTTTTTATTTGAGATGTTCTTTTTCTGTTTTTAACATATGTATCCTCAGAATTATGTTCATCTTGTTGATAGAACAAATAGAACAAATAGACCCAAAGGAAATTATGTGAGAGCTACAGTGCAGGAGACTTATATACTGCTAGAGTTGGGAAGATCCTTCAGAGATCTGTATAAGCTACTGTTATTTGATCCTAGCACCTACCAGGCCCACTTTACTGGCAGAAATAGTTTTAAATGGTTATAAAAAGTGTATGAAACTGAAGGTACAAAGTCATCATGAGATATTCTGAAGTGGTGTTAACAGAACTGGGATATTGAAGTATCCTTCCCACTGGACTGTGAGCTCCTTGAGAGCAGGTATTATTTTTTTTGGGGGGGGAAAGGGTGTGTGGGGAAGGGGTGTTCTTTGATCCCCAACATTTAGCACAGTGCCTGCTGTTTGTCCTTCATTCTTGAAGAAGACCATGACATCAGGGAGGTGATACCATTACATACAATTGAATTGAATTTAAGTAAGGGAGGTCTGTGCAAAGTCACCAGCCTCACTTTCTCCTCTAGAGCCATCTGGGCCCAGTTGTCAGATATGGATCAGGATGACTGGAGATGGCATAGGATGTAGTGGGGGACCTCAGCCTTTTCAAAGCTAAGGTCTTTAACAGGTCTCAGTTTGACTGAGGCAGCACCTTTTCAGTGATTAAAGCTTAAAAAAATGAGGCAAAGAATGGCCTCTTTAAAAAAAAAATAGATCTAGGAGGGGAAGACTCTCAGGGTTTATGGCTAAAATAAAAACAGTTGTTGTTTACATTCATTCTGATCCAAGTCTGGAACCAAAGTGATTTGGGGTTAAGGCCAATCTTTTAGAGGAAAAAAACAAAACAAAAAAAAGTTTCAGAGATTAAAATTCATATTCCCTTTAGGCAGAGCATGGGCAGGTAAAGGTATGATACCCCAGAGAGTATAGTAGGTGCTTAATGAATTTAATTGACTGATACTGAACACCCCGTGGGAGAACCACTTCAAAGGTCAGCATGCCAGTAGAGCACATTGGTGCATAGAGACAAGGGCTAATACGAGGAGGCCTGAAATCCCACTTCTCACCCCACCTCACCCAGACCAGAGGAAGTCCCTTTCCCCTCCTCTTCTCTTCTTTAGTGTGTAGGTCTCTGCTTTTCGCATCCAAAATCAAATATTGCACTGCCTCTCCCAGTTAAAATATACTATCTAGGGAGAACCTGCTTGGAGCAGAAATGCTAGAAGGAAATGAGAGCATTTTCCCGGTGTGAACAGCAACATTCACTGTCTTCTCCCCTCTGCCATCCCTACTGTGTTAGTGTAAGGAATTAGTAGGGAGAGGTAGAATCATTCTCTGAGTTCAGTCTGACGTTAATCAATAATAGACATAAGCTATTATGGTTCTTGTTCATAGGCCTGTGCAAAATGAGCCTCGCCTTCAGTTCAATTCCAGAACAAATGGGTGTCCATGGTACAGTTGAATATATTTTTGGCAGCACAAACCACAATGCCAAAATGAGTGAGGCATATTCTATGAATACTTCTGAAAGATCTTCCTTTCAGAAAAAAAGTGATGGCATACTATAAGCATTATATTGAGAGGGAGAACAAAGTCTGCTTTGTCAAAAGTTAATTGAGCATTTATTAAGCACCAACTATATGCCAGCTTGTCCACTGGCACTTTATATCATACGAAGAGAAAAAATGAAATAGTATCTTTTGGGAAGGAGCCTACATTCTAAACTAGTGGTGTCAAACTCAGATAGAAACAGGAAAATTAACAATATCTATGTTTTATTGTACTGGGGTTTTTTGTTGCTGTTTAACTGTTATTTCCCAGTTATATTTTGATCTGGTTCAAAACTGGGTGGTTTTGCAGGCCAAGTGTGACACCTCTGTTCTAAGCATTTTTTTGTCACTCTTCCTCAGTTAAATCAGAAAACACTATCTGAAGCAACAATAAAAGAATATATTCATTTCAATCACTAGTAGAAACAAGAGGAGAAATCTGTCATTTCTGTTGAGATGATACTTAACTGGGAAGCATAAACATGCTTTTTTGGTTGATCCAAGAACTGAAAGGCATAGCACTATGTGGTGGTGGATAGAAAATGGACTTTGGAATGAGATCTGGGATCTTGTCCTGTTGAGACACAAACTGGGTGTGGGACCCTCCTCTAGTTATGCCCCAGGCAACTCTGTAAGGCAATAAATAGCTTTCTCTACTTATGTAAAAAGAGTTCTCTCCCTGAGAGTTCCCTATATCAATGAAATCCAGGTCTGTTCCAAGAAATGGAAAGTGAAAAATAAATATTAAAAAATTTAATGTACTTTAAAAAATCCTTACAATACAGTGTAAACTATTTCCTATAAAGAGATAAACATTTTCCTTTCATAACACCCTAAAGCATTTACATATACTAGGCTCTCAATAAATATTTGTTGAATCAAATGAATGAGTGGATATTATAAACTTCAGAGAATCCCAGATACCAGGAGGTAAAAGGCATCATATAAATCATCTAATTCAGACCCTTCATTTGACAAATGAAGAAAGGAAGACTCAGGGGTGACTTGCCTAAGGTTATAAGGCTAGTTAGGTAGCTAAGTGGCAGAGGATATAGAGCTGGGTAGACCTGGACTCAGACCCAGATGCCTCATACGCTTGCTAGCTGTGTGACCTCGGTCAAGTCATTTGTCTTCTCTGTGCCTTAGTTTTCTTCTCTGTAAATGCAGATTACAGGAGCACCTGCCTTTCAGGGTGGTGAGGATAAATTGATATAGTAACTGTAAAACATTTTGCATATCTTACAACACGATATAAACACAAGTTATTATTTTTATTATTATTATTAGTGGCAGAGCTAAGACTTGAAATCAGGCTACTGACTCCTGTCCACTATAATTTGCTCTCCTTTGTGGGCAGCAAAGTGGCACAGTGGATAGAGTCCTGGACCTCGAGTCAGGAAGACTCATTTTCCTGAGTTCAAATCCAGCCTCAGATACTTTCTAGCTGTGTGACCCTGGGCAAGTCACTTAACCCTGTTTGCCTCAGTTGCCTCTTCTGTAAAATGAACTGGAGAAGAAAATGGCAAACCGTTCCAGTATCTTTGCCAAGAAGACCTCAAATGGAGTCACAAAGAATCGGGCACAACTGAAATTATTGAACAGCAAATGCTACTGTCTCTTGTAGCATTAGAGAAACAAAGGGTCATGGGACAACCCTAAAAGGGTACTGCATTTAGGCCACTAACTCAGTGACCTTGGGTAAGTTATTGATCCTTTCTCAGTCATATTCTTTCTAGCATTAAAATTCTCTTATAATATGGTCTTCTCAGACGAATTGTCACTAGTTATCTGCAGGGCATCTTTGCTTGGCTGTCTTAGTCACTTGGATTTGTCTTTTTAGACTGAATCTGTGATCAGTGAAGGAAACCTCCGATGTGGGACCAACCTTTCCATCCCCCAACTCCCTATAATGCAAAGGGTCTGTGACTTTAGTCTCAGTATGTTGTTTGGGGCTCTAAAAAAATCAAGCGACTTGATCATAGTCTCGCAGTTAATATGTGTCAGAGGCAAGGTTTGAATCCAGGCCTTTTTTGATTCTAAGATTGATCCTCTGGCTACTGTAAAGCACTGCCTAAACAATGGTTAAAACTTAGCCAAGTGATTTCTATTTCCATTCCTCATTACTGTTAATGAATCCACTATAGCCCCATGGTCTCAAAACACTGGAGTTATTTTCACCTCCTTTTTCTTTTATAGCCTCCACCTCCAGTCAGTCTGTCTTTTAAGTTCTGCCAGTCCTTTCCCCAGAATATCTCATGAATTTTTTCCTTCCTTTCTTTTTTTTTGTTTAATAATCTCATTTTAAAACTTTTATTTTAGTTCAATTAACAAGCATTCCCTCCCTCCTATCTCCCCCAGTTGAAAAAGGGAAAAAAAAACCCGAAACCTTTGTAACATATGTGCGTAGTTGTATTGTTCACATCCAAAACTGAATATCTCCTTCATTATCTTGAGTCAGTCACCTCTTTGTTGGGAGGTAGATTACATGTTTCTTCTGGAATCCTGGTTAGTCATTGTTCTTGTCTGTCAAAGTTGTCTTTATGTTGTTGTTATTATGGTACACAGTTTTCATGGTTCTTCTCTCTTCACTTGCATCAGTTTATCCATTCTTCCTAGGTTTCTCTGAACCTATTTAATCATTTCTTAAGACATTATTTTATATACTATAATGTTTTCTGTCATTCTCCAACTGATCAGCACTCTCTTAGTTGCCAGTTCTTTGCTACTACAAAAAGAGCTGTTGTAAGAATGTTTTTGTACATATGAGTATTTTTCCTCTTTAATCTCTTTAGTGTAAACATTGGTGTGCTGGAGCCAGCTCATCCCAGCTTGCAAGAGCCCATTGTTAGGTTTTCGTTGTAAGCATTAACCTTTGAAATTGGCAAATGCTACAAGTCAAGACTTGATTTATTATTTTGTTGACTGTCTAGACTCAAAAAAGTAATGGAAAAATATTAATAATGCAGATTAAACTTGAAAGTGTATCATTCATGCATTTTCCCCAGACAGTCAGTTGTTTAACATTTACCACCACATCCATGGATGTAGGCCTAGAAATGGAATCACTAGGTCAAAGGCTATGCACAATTTACTGACTTTGGGAACAAAGTTCCAAATTGCTTTCCAGAATGTCCACACTAGTTATCCACATCTCCCTTCAAGCACCTTTAAGGTCTCTGACTATTACTGCACATCCCAATCATCACCTACGGAATGGTAAGAGTAATGGCCCATAAAGATTTCAAGGTTCTGTATGTCTCCACACAAATGGACTAATCTGCAACATTCTTTCCTCTGTGAACATACCATCATTCATTATTTACCTCTGTCTTTCCCTCTCCCCTCCCCCCCCACCTCTAACCTTCCAGACAAGCTAATCTGCTTTACTAGCCCCCATATGCTGCTAGGTGGTGCAGCGGATAGAGCAGTGACCTGAGAATCAAGAAGACCAATTTCTGTGAGTTCAAATCAGGCCTCAGACACTTACTAGCTCTCACTTCACTCTGTTTGACTGTTTCCTCACCTGTCAAATGAACTGGAGAAGGAAATGGCAAATCAATGCCAAGAAAATCCCAAATGGGGTCATTTAAATTTGGGCATAACTCAACAACAAATACACTACTTGTTTTTTTCTTTCTATATGTCCTTGTTCATTCTATCATTCAGTCTAGACTGCTGGATTTGAAGGCAGGAAGACTTGACTTACATCCTGCCTCAGACACTAACTAGCCATGCTCGAAAATCATTTAACTTCTCTCAGCCTCAGTTTAGTTTCCTCATTTGTAAAATGGGGGTAGTAATAGCACTTATCTCTCACAGTTTTTGTGGGATTAAATTGTATATATATATGTGTGTGTGTGTGTGTGTGTATATATATATATATATATATACATATGTACATTATATTCATATAATATTAATGTAATAATATCTACAGATAACATATATAAACAATTATATATATATATACATATGTGTGTATAGATGCAGACATTTATATGCATACTTAGTATTTTGCTTTATATAAATGTTAACTCTTATTACCATCTCTATCTAGACGTCTACCACATTCTTCAAAATCCCACCAAAAGTGGACCTCTAGGAATCCACCCCTGTTCACTCCCATTTGATGACTTCTTTACGGCAAGCATTTTTCACCTGAGTAGCATTTCGACTATGGGCAAAAGCAAAAGCCCATGGGCCCTTTGCTGTCTGTGATCTGAAGGTTTTGGGTGTATTCATCCTTGTGGAGTGAGCAGAAGCAATTGAACTACCCTTCTCTCAGTAGATGTATAGCAAAGTTGCCAGTCTGGGGAGGAAGTTAGCTAGATATTGGGACAATGTTCAACTGAGTCCATCATTAAATGAATATATCCAGTGATCATCTGGACTCAGGCTTCTCTCTGAGAATGAAAGTGGGCAAGAGAGAACAAGTGTGACTCAGTTAACAAAGACAAGACTAGTTCCAAACACACCCACACCCACACCCACACCTACCACTTTACAGCATACAAAATGTACCACTTAGCTCCAGTTGAGACAGCCCAATATATGAAAATTATCAATGAATCAGTGGGAAAACATAGCCATCAAGGTTCTCCTTGTACCAAAGCTCTGAAATTCTCCATTCAAAAACTGAAGTTCACTCTTTTAGAGTCTTGAAGGGAGAGTCATTATGAAAGAAAACCTAATAAAATCCAGTTGCAAAGCAGAGGTTACTTTAAGTGGGATAATTTCAGTGTCCAAAAAGGCAGGTTTAAATTTTATGTTGTACTTCAAAGAAAGTGTCTCTCTGAATACGCATGGCAGAGCTATTTTGCCATGAATTCAATCAAGGATCACCTTATTAAGATAACCTATGTCTGGGATTTGGAGAGGTGGCCAACTGAACTAGATGGTTTATGTTATGAATCTCTAATAATAGTGAACCCCCTTTCCATTCAGGTTTGTGGAGGAACAGAGTAAATTCTTGTAAGGTGTGTGTGTGTAGTCTAGCCTTATTTCCCTAACTGAGATTTATGTGGGGAATAGAGAATAACTGCGAAAAGGGAGAATAGGGAAGCCAGAAGCTACATGTGGACACAGAGGCCACCACAACTCTCAACCCCAATACCTTAATCCTTTTTCTTCTGTTAAAGCATGAAAGTCTGTGAGAAAGGCTGTCGGGCTTTCAGAAGCAGCCAAGAGTGACGTGGAATTTATTCTTCTGTTTGACTGGATGTAGTTTTTGCCAAAAGAACGAATTATAAATGGGGAACAGAAAAAGGAACTTAGGGCAATAGATTTCGAGCTGAAAGAGATATCAGAGGTCATCTAGTCCAACACCCTTATTGAATAGAAGAAGAAACTGAGGCCCAGAGAAGGCACGACTTGTCCAGGTTTTAAAAACCAAGTCCTGTTTTATCACTGACTTTCATTATAAATTCAGAGATGGTGTGTCATAAATTTATACTGAGCTTTGATTGGCAGTGCTTCCTATCATTTTAGGTTTATATTTCTTGATTTCCCACTTCATGTAGTTAACTGATCTATAAACACTTAAATATAGGAAAAGAGATATTATTTAAAGGTACCCTTTGTGAATAATTTCTAGAAAAGAAAATCTGTAATAACTCCTTAATTAATTTGTTTTGTATCTCATGTGTCCCAGGGGCATACCAGTACAAAGAATTAAATTATAATGATCAGTTCCTTAAGGATAACAGTGGAAGTGATGCTTGTGTTCTATACCTTGTGTCATTTGGTACTATAGACATTTTTTTTTGGAAGTAACTAGATGTCATAGTGGCTAATACAGTGAATGTGGAGTTAGAAAAACGAGAGTTAGAATCTTGGCTTAGACACTTAAAAGATATGTGGCTCTGGTAAGTCACTTTACAGTCATTAGACCTTGAGACCTGGTCTTGTTTATTTGTTTGTTTGCCATTTTTTGTATCCCCAGTGTTTAGAACAATGCCTGGCACAAGTAAGGGTTTAATAAATGCTCGTTGACTGACTGAGTTAATCTCTCTCAGCAGTGGTCTCCTCATTCCTCATCTATAAATGGATTAAATGGAGTTGCTATAATAATAGCATCTGCATCACAACATTGTTTTGAGGATCAAGTGACATATATATGTACACATACCCATACATACATATATATAGATATATATGCACGTATATCCATGTGTTTGTTATTTGTATACAATGTTTTACAAACTTTAAAACACTATATAAATGTTTATTATTATTTTTGGAAAGTTGCTTAAGCTGTCAAAATGTTTCTATTATTCTGTGACTTATTCTCTCAGAGACGAATTTGTGTGAAAAGTTTGATGAGAAAGACTTCAGTTACTTTTATGTCATTCAGTTCTTATTTTCTAAGACCTTATTTTCTAAGAAGGTCTCTTACTTTTTTTTTTTTCTTGACACTTGAAGCCTAAAAACATGGCTTTGTCTTAAAACTACAGTTTTATTTTGAATATGGACTGGCACCGTTGACAAGCCTAAAGGAAACAGGTTTTCAAATGCATAAAGCTAGAGAGTTTAAAATAGTTGTATTAGCATATATAATAATAATGGACATGTAGATAACAAAGTACCTTCACATACTGCTTTTGATCTCTAAGGCAACTCTGTGAGGTAGATAGTACAGCTATTATTATCCCCATTTTACAGGTGAAGGACTTGAGACTTTTAAGTTCCCCTCACCTGCCCAAACATTACATAGCTAAGATGTGGCAGATCCAGAATGAGAATTCTTCCTTGTCTGATTCTCTTTCCAGAATATCATGTTGCCTTTTTGTTTAACCTACTGACTTTATAACAGAAGTTCTTAAGCTTTTTCTTTACATCATGGATTCTTTCCTTTGACAGTCCTGGTGAAGCCAGTGGACCTCTTCTCAAAATAATAGCTTGATGCCTGCCTTCATAATTGAAGAAAATGCTAAATTTCAGTTGTAAGTTAGTGAAAATAAAGATTTATTTCGCAGACTCCCTGAAATCTATCTTGATCTCAGATTAAAAGCTCCCACTTTGGAAGAGTAGATTTTTTTTTTTGTAAATAGTAATTTATTTTTTGCAATTACATATATAGTTTTCAGCATTCATTTTATAAGATTTTGAGCTCCAGATTTTCCCCCCTTCCCTTTCCCTTCCCCAAGATGGCAGGCAATTTGATACAGGTTATACATGTACAATCATATCATGCTATTTTAATAGGTGACGACATGATTGGATCAAAACTAATGATGAAGCAGGTGACCTAACTATTTTCTAGCATTATCTGCATGAAATAAGTTACCTCTTTTATGGCATCAGGCTGGAAAGCTAAAATTTTTCCTCATTCAAATGAGCACTTTGCTCCTTGACTTCATCATAGGAACAGTACCATTATTGATCTAGGTTTATATTAACTAAAGGTTTGGCAATAATTGAGTTAGTTGGTTTCCAGCAATATCTTTGTTTGCCAGGTGAGTATCATTCCTTGAATTTCACAGCTGAGAAAGATGGAATTCAAAGAAGATAAGCAACTTGACCGATGTCCCACAGAGGATCATAGATGAAATTTAGATAGTCAGATTAGAATTCTTATTCCCCAGAGGTGTTCCCGTTCAGGAATCTACCTGCCCATCAATAGTTTTCTCCATTGAAGGCATATATCCGCTGTTGATTTAAAGAAGCAAGGGCCATGTGTTCCTGTATCTCCTACGTACTTAATGTCCCCAGCATATATTTTGGAACTTTCCTTCACTCAAGCGCATTTCTTATATCATCTTCCCTGAAGCTCTTTAAAATGAAAATATTAAAGGAATAAGTATTTAGATTTGTGAGGGAAGTGAGCTGTGCCGTTTGAATGGGCAGGATTTTACCTAATACTAAAACCTGAGTGATATAGTTAGTACTGGGATTATGATTTGGGATATGGGTGAGAGGGAGGTAAATGTGGAATACATGTATCTTTTGTGCATCAATCTGATAGAACTCAAAAGGGATTACTATGGACAGGGGAAAAACAATTTCCTTTTCATTTTTAGTCCAGTAAGGTGACTCAACAGATTTCAAATGCAGTCCTCCTATCCTTCCCCTCCCCTCCTCCAACCACCACCCGTTTAATTCCTGGCTGGAATAGATTCCTCACAAATGAGGATAATCCTGCCTTTGCTGTTTACTCACTTGGTTACCTTCCTGTGCTCAGCACTGTCCATAGCAGGCTTTGCCGCTGTTATTTTTTCCTGCCAGAACGTACTTAGGAGTTTTTATTATAGTTATGGTTCAGGTGGCACTTTCACTCTAAGCCCTTATTTTCTGTGATTTATAACTTCCCCCCCTAAATTGCCTTTTGGACTGGAATTTCTCAAGCATATTTTCAGTTTAGGCATGAACATTTCGTAAAGTTTGACGAACATGTCGGGCGCAGGAGCCTGGTTTCCCTGGAAGAGTTGAGTTAACTCAGCTGCTGCCAGAGTCTGTTCCTGCCCCCTCACTAAAGGAGCAGGCCCTTGATGTGGCTTCTTGGAAGAGATTTCAAGTTCTTTTTTTTTTTTTTTAAATAGAGACTGAACTTTCAGAAGTGTGCAGGTATGTTTGCTGAATTAAACAAAGTTTTTCATTTCAGAATTTTTTTCTTAAATCATGAACTGAGCAGAACTCTCAGAATAAACAGTTCTCAATCCCTGGGAGCTCGAGGGCTGGGGATATGCATGACTTCTGGGGCTTTCCTGGGACAAACCAGCCCCACGTCATAGACACACTGAAGTGCCAAGAGACTGAACTATCTTCCCACTCAAAGAAGAGGACCAGTTCATAGCCAGAGGTGAGGGTGTGGTGAGATAGCAGGGGAAATGCTCATTGCACAGAGCTGAGGAAATCCACTCACTCCTGCGCACCTCTTGGCAAGCCATAAAGGTAATTGGTTAACGGGAGGCAAGAAAGTTTTCGATGTAATCCAATAACTTAAGGGAGAAGGGAGGAAACATACTTCAGGCAGCTCTTGTCAAACTTTGTACCAAGTGGAATCTCAAACTATTGAGTTTTCTCCTTTCTCTATAACTGGAGCATGGAAATATTTAAATTAGCTGTATGTTGTACCCAGTCATATATGGATTATTTTAGAACTGATGTATGCAGGAGCAAGGAATGGCACTAAGAACCTTAACTTTGAATTTCCTGACTTTTATGCAATTAGAGCCTTAACCTTAACATTGCATTAACTTAGCTTTTTTGCATTTAATTATAGATATTGAGCGAAAGTCATAAAAGTTAATATTTTAAGTCTTTGCTAATGGTTGTAATTGAATTTTTTTTGTATTATTGTTTGCTGTGATAATCAAAAGGACATTTAACCTGGACAGGAAATGAATCTGGGACTCTAGAGATTAGTGTCAAATCTGCTAATGTACTATCCTAATGTTCCCTGGAATCCTAGGTTATCTGATACTATATTTGAGAGCTTTGCAGGTAAAGAGAATCACTGAATAATGCCTAATGATTCAATATACCTTTTTGGATTGTCATGGGAGAACTGATTCTCAGTATTTACTGCATGATAGACTTTAAGCAAATGTAAAAATATGAAAAGAAGATATAAAGAGGTTGACAGTCAGCATAAGAAGTTATCAACAATCCCACTTTTGGATGCCTAATTTTAAAATAGCACCTTTTATCTACATACTACTTCATTCTTTCAAAGCTCTTTGGCATCTATTATCTAATTTGTTCCTGTCAACAGTTGTGAGATATAAGCAGAGTTCATTACCAATAGAAATTCAGGCTCAGCTAGCAGTTAACTCATAGACCAATTAAATGGCTCGATTTTTCTGACTCCAAGTTCAGTTCAAGTTCATTTGAAATATGTTAAGCTTCTATTATGGTTCTTTGTAGGGGATATTTGTTATTTGAAGTCATTTCCAGTGTTTGGGGAAAATGAGACAGAAAAGGCATTAGCTGAAGTGAAGATTGCACTATACATTTGAATAGCTATTTATTAATTCAGCCAACATACATTAAACACCTTCAATGTGCAACGTGTGTTCCCTTTGAGGTCACTGCTTAGTTACTTGAGATCATCTATATCATGAAGGGGTGTGTCAATAGGTGAAGAGGTGAATTGGATTGGAACAAAACATTCAATTTGTCATGACTCTCATATTTGTTCTCTGTAGCAAGGATACCAAAAGACTACATGTGATGTTTGGATGGCTATATAAAAATCAGATCAATCAGATTTAATTGGTTGTGAGGTTGCAACATGAACATAATGGTCCCCAAATTTTCTTCAGATTTCTGCCATTGATTCACCAGCTACCTTCAAATCAACCATTCACTCTTGATTCTTTTCCTGATCCATTATTGAGATGGATATGAGGTCCTCTACCTAGATATGCCATGCTAATTAATATATATTGCATTCTTGAAATAATGAATAGAAAACACTTGAAATAATAGCTATTGTTATTAAGACCAAACTTAGGACAAAAATCTATAGCATAAGATGAATAGAAATCTTGAAAATAAATAAATAAGGAAAGACATAGAATGGAGTCACACACATCAATAATAGTATGATGTAGTGGCCAGAACATTCAATTAGGGCTCAGAAAAGTTAGCGTCGTTCTGGCTGCACCATTTTATAAACTATGTGACTTTGAGGACTTGCTATTTAAACTTGTTGAATCTCAGTTTCCATATATAAAATGAAGATAATAACAGCTACCCTGCCTATCTAAAATAATTATGGTGAGGATAAAATGAGATATTATGCGTGACAGAGCTTTGAAAACTATAAAGTACCATACAACAATAGGATAAAATGTTAGAGCTGATAGGTACCTTCTACTGATCAGTCTATTCCTATAGATAATCAAGAGTGATCATCTATTCCTACCCCTTCATTTTATAGATGAAGAAACTGAGACTCAGAGATGTGAAGGAACTTGACCAAGGCCACTCAGTTAATGACAGAGCCAGGATCTGAACCCAAGTGTCTTCATGACTCCCATTTTAGTGTCCCATTAGATCATCTGATTCTTCAGCACATCAAGGGTCCTTTGGGTAATTCCTCCACTAACAAAAATTATAGATCCTCAGTAGATTGTCTTCCTAAAATGCTTCAGTCAAAAGAGTCCATCACTCTATGTCAGAGCTCATCATGAGCCCCTCCAGACTTACCAAGACCGGTCCTCAGATGACAGTAATACAGTGCCTTGTGAGCCCTTATTGGAAAACTTGATGGATGGGTACAATCTGCCAGAGCATAATTTAGCTTTTAAGAACCTAAAGTCATTTTCATGCCACAGTGAAGCATCACTGACTTTAGTGAAATACATCATGAGATATTATTATTGTACTCACAAAGTAAATAATCTGAACAATTAATTGTAACAATTAATCCAAAAGTATTTTTTTTTACCAGAAGAGTGTTCAAATACTTGTTGCAAAGCTGAGGTTTGGAACATAAATTTTATATTATCATTGCTCTAAGTATTTCATCAATTTTGACCATATAGACCTTATAAGTGTTGACCAAAGACTGGCAGAACAAATCCCACTCTTCAAAGTTGGTCCAAGATCTTCCAAAGGTAGAAGAGAGGAACTGAAAATCAGACAGAAAGGACAGTTGTATGTTTAAAATGAGAAGATGAAAAAGGAAGAGAGATTGTGCTTCTCCAAATGTCAGAATTTAAAATGCTAATAAAATCCAATAAATAAGGCACTCACCATGGCTATAACAACTAGCAAAGGTTAGCATGAACAGGGACTGGGAACCACTGAAAGTGCTAAGGGATAACAATCAATATAGAAACTATTGGTAGATTTAGTCTCATTAGCATATGTTCAAGAGATGCAGGATGATTCTTGCCTATATCAAACCTGGCTTTAGTGGTGATTTACAGGGGATTTTCCCCCTAAAAATATATTATTTCATAACTGTGCATTTGTAGAAGTTACTTTTGAAACAAAACGAGAAAATGTTCTTGGGTGATTTAGCTCAAATATTCTGAATAAGATGACGAAATGTTCAGACAAAAGCAGGACCTGTTTGTACAGATCTTAGACAGAGAGCAGAATCTTCAAACATGTGTATCTTGCACTTAATTTAAACTGCGTGGTTGGTTACCTAGCTCTTTGGCAATTCAGTATAAAGTTTTATTACTGTGAAATAGAATAGGGTAGGGATTTATGTCACACAGAAATGAATTTCCATGGATGGGAACACACATGAAATAATTTAGGAAAGCAGGGTGTCAAATGAAAATTTAAGATGTTTGAGTGTGTGGTAAAGAAGGAAGGAGCAAAAGAAGTAGTTTTGTATAATAAAGAATAAACATATCTTACCAGGAAGAGAGAAAGGGTCATTGCCACTATAGGAAGTCCTTTACTAACATTGAAGAAATGTGCAACAATGTGTGAAACTGAGGTAACTGATTAGATGTAGTTTTTAAAAATTTTATATATATATATATGTATATATGTGTGTGTGTGTGTGTGCATATGTATACACATATATATCTAAAAACTCAAAGAGAAACAAAGGCATGAGTTATACTTTTTGTAAACTATGTATAAACATATTATAATATAGTAATATTAAAATATATTATTTAATTACATTATATATAATGATATATCAATTACATTAATATATTATAAAATATATTATATATGTAGTTTAAGGAAAGTATAACTCACACGACTTTGTTTCCTTTTGCAGATTTTTCCCTCCAAGGGGTGGGAGATGGGAAGAAAACAAGGGGAGAAAAGGAATAATCACAAAAAAAGGAAAAGAGAGTCACTGACATATTTTTATTTTATTATTTTTAATGGAGAGAAAAGAACAGAAAAAGGACCAGACAAGCTGGGCAGCTTTGAAAGCTATGGGTTGATCTTATATACTTAAAAAGGAAAGCAAGCCGTGCATATTAGAGACCTAAAATTTCAAGCACAAGGTCCTTTTTATGTTCGATTATATATATGTTCGTTCTTTTTGGTGTTTAAGTTCAACATGAAAATAAAAATTAATACAACAGGAAAGCATAGCAGTATGTAAAAAATGCAAGAAATTGCAAACATACCTAATAGGGAAAGAGATACACAGAACTTGTGTTTCTGTCAGTTTAGCCATTAGAAATTTAAAACCTTTCCTTTGCAGACATTACAGAAGGAATATCAGAGTGGGTGATAGTTCTCTGCAAAATACCTTCATTTCTATCAATACACTTTTGTTTCAAAGCTTTTCCAGTGGTCAAGAATGGAATATGAGACTGGCTTCTCTTCTTGTCTTCTGTTGAGAGGTGGTATTCTGCCATGATGGAAGGGTAGCAGTATCTTAATTTTGTTAGGTGAAATATTGTCACCTATTTTATGTGCTTGTAAGGAAACCTTCATGATAGTGAATCTCTAACATAATAGTAAATATGGGATTTACATCTCAGCAGGAGTCCGTGTTTTTATAGTAACTAGCCATACATCTGAAGTCTTCAAACTTAGGATAAAATATAATAATATATATTTTATATATTATAAATATATAATATAATATATATCATAAAATAAAAATCTCATGAAAGATGAGAAAACTCTAAGAGACTTTGAATACTTCTATTCCTCATACGCAGAAAGGCAGTGTTTTTATAATAGAAAGAACATTGGATTTGGAGTCTGGGGCTGGGTTTGAATGTTACTCTACTCCGCTGTGTGAACCCAATCAAGTCAGTTGATTTCTCTTAATCTTAGTTCTTTCTTCTAAAAACCAAGAGGGGCTGATCTCTAACCATTGCTTTAGAAATTTAGCTTGAAGATGGAGTGATTGGGCAAGGAGCAGAGAAAGAGTTAAACAAGCTTTGGGAATTTAAAATTCAGGTTCAGTTAGTTGGAGAAACATTTACATTGGCCCTTCTCTAACCTCAGTCAGACTACCATAATCAACATATTTCAGAGAGTACATAAACTAGTCATAATTTTTGAATCCTGAAATAGGCTGGAAATAAACTCTAATTTTCTTTCTAGGGGTATAGGTCCTTTTTGTTTTCATTTTCTGTATTATACTTACATAAGGCTGGGCATTTAAGGTTGTGTCTCTAGAGGCACAAATAAAGGGGAGGATTGAAACAGGTATCCTTATATGCCAAGAGGGAAAACATTCCACTTCAATTATCTGGTTATTGTGGATCAAAGTAATTTGAAGCCTAAATTACTAGATAATTGCCTTATTTCTTTATGCATATAGACACCACCTAGAAATTGACCCATGTTCGAGTCAGTTCAGTTTTTCTTTTCCTTCTGTCACGATTACTATATCACTAAGCTATCCTCTGGACTTCAAAATGTTGATTCACTTCATGACTGAAGTAACCTGATTCCATCTTAAAGACTAAATCATATCATCAAGTAGCGATATGATTGATTGCTTAGTGTTCAGCCCAATTAAACTAAAAGGGGTTGATTTGGTGTCCCACACTAACATGAATTTAGTAGTTAGAGCAGCTTTGAAGTTTCAAGTTTAAAATTCTTTACTGCAAAAATGAGTGCCATCACTTTGAAAGGAAAAGAAAGTGAAGATTATTTTTTTCATAAACCATCATGCTGCCTTCCCTACAGTTCAGGGGAACTTTTACTTTTAGTGTAAACAGCTCATAGTTACACTTTTAGTGTATCAGATCAGATCACATTGCTCAACCCTCTGTTTCTTCTCCATACCCTGTCCTCTTCCCCCTTGCAGACCTAACCAGCGACAAAAAATAAATTTCATACTCAACACATAAAACTGTAGATGACCTTTTTCTGCGGCCTGTGAAGCAGCATATTTTCTAGTCAAGTCATCATCTTCATTGTTATTCATCTCAATCAATCTATCAATCTATAAGCATTTGCCTTGCCAGGCACTGTGGGAGGCACTGAGGATACATGTACAAAGAAATAATCTCCACTCGCAATGAGTTTGCATTACAATGGAGGAGGCAAGTACATGTAAATATATAGCATAAATATAAAGTTAATAAAGATAAACATCTTCATCTTTTTCGATGGCGTTCAAATTGAAATAGTCCAGGACAAGTCACTATCCTGCTTTTACATTTAATATTCTGCAGACAAGTGGATCAGATTACCACTTTTGTAATGGAATTAAAGTTTTGGGATATACATTCGTCTTCTGAAGTATCTTTGAGACAACTCCAACATCCAAGAGGATCACAGACTTAGAATATACATTGCCCTTTTCCCAGGTGGTTTTGATTTTTTTTCAATATTTTTCTTAATTTACAAAGTTTTTCTTTCCATGTAGCTTGGAGATTGAGTACTTGGATCAATGTTATGTCCAGATGATTGTGGACAATAGTTTTGTCTGACAGTGCTCCAGTTCTAGTAGAGTTTATTTGTTGAATTCTCAAGGATACTTTGAGTTCTCTGTTTTGGAGTATGGGAATTTGTTGTCTGTTAGCTTATGAAAAATAGCAAGCTTCTCATGTATGATTCTAGCCACCATGGTAGGTATTCAATAAGGTCTACATTTTTATAGCCTGAAGTGTTGTGTTGCATATTTTCAGCTGTTTCCTGAAATAATCTACATTGATCAATAATTCTACATTCTGTCAGTGATTTCTGAAAGTAATCTGGTCCTGAACTGTTATACTAAACCACTCTTCTTCTATAAACAAGTACACATGACTCAACATTTGTTTGGTGTTCTGTTGATATATTGTTGATTAAATTAATATTGCCCATTGAGAGGTTTTTGGTTCGCTGCTGGATCTTAGCTGTTTCTTATATTCCATCTGGAGATAAACCCCTTTCAGTTACCTTTGACAAATATAATGGTATGTACCCATAGGTCAGTCTTTACTTGCTAAGTGTAGTAATGTCTCCTTGTTCTAAAAGTAGTTCTGTAAGGTTTTGACCAATTTATCATGTACTCTGAGAATATTTAATAAATTTTCTTCCTCCTTTTTGATGAGGAAATGCTCATCTGTCCATAGCACCCTTAGGGGAATGGGCCCTGTGTTTTCTTGGTATTATTGTTTTTTTATAGGATGTTTTCTCAGTCTGGCTTAGTCCGTCTTACAGTGGCAAGAACATATGTTACCACAGCTTTTATTTAGTTCTTAATTTCTCTAAATTTCATGTTGAGCTTTGACTTCAGGAAAGGCCAGTAAATTTTTCAACATACATAGCCACAGTATTCTCCGTAATACCTTTATGCTCACTATGTCTTACCTGGAGGAAACCATGGGATTCGAAGGTATTGCCTTCTTCCCTAGGTTTAGTATGACCTCAACATTCAAGCTTATAGCTTTTAGTCTGCTTCTTTCTGTAGATGTCGATTAAGAAGTTTATATTTATATTCAAGTAACATTTTATATTATTGAATAAAGAGTCCATTAAGTGGATATGTTTCATGTATTTTTGAGCAGAGCCGTATAATTATTATTATCAATGTACGTGAAATGATTAATAAAGTATCTTGGCACAATTTCTGTAACTTGAAAGCTATATTCAGCTCTATTTAGGAGAGATAATGATAGTTTTAGGTCAGGTACAACTATGTAACAACAATGTTACTTGCAGCTACTGTGGAGGTATAAGGCCAATAACACCAGCACACAGGAGGCCTGATAGCACAGGTTCTTTGATCTGCTTTTCTAAGGAAAGCAACTTTAAGGGGTTTACAATCTCACTTTAATTAAACATATATATATATATATATATATATATATATATATATATATATATATATATATATATATCATTCACTTAATTCAGGGGGAAAAGTCAACACCCTGAACTTCAAAGAAAAGACAAACAGAAATTATAAGCAGAAATTATATAAACAGAATCAATAACACAAATCAGCAGACAGGGCTTCTAACTGTCTGTCCATAGCAATACATAAATAGTTACCAGAGAGAGAAGCACCAACATCTGAGTTTTCAAAGCTGGAGGGCTCCTTAATGGCTACCCAGAGTCTTGTCTGGCCAAATCACATGAACACTTTTCCAGTGAGTGAGCCCCCAAGCAAAATGTTAACCTCAGAGTATATATACTGTTTCCAATCAAGGACTCATGACTCAGTCAAAGACTCTTGATTCAAACAAAGGCAAGACTCAATCAAAGGCACTTGACTGCCTTAGTGCTGAGAAGCACTCCAAAAGAAAAAAACAGCAAAAAGTCCCACTTTGCTTGCCATTATAAACCATAAGGGACTTAAACTACTTTTTTTGAAAGATTAGCAAGTTTTATATCAGGTTTTTTTTTTGACATTATCACATTGGTATCATCTTTTAATAAAGGACAGTTTTCCATGTAAAAATCAAATATTCTGATGTTCTCACTATTTTGCTATATATGTTTAATATATTTGTGTGTGTGTATATATGAGTGTGTGTGTATATATATATATGTATATATATATATGTATATATATATATGTATATGTATCTGTTTTATATATTTGGAGTATCTGAATCAAGCCATGAGTGTGGAACTGAATCAAAGGCTTTGTCATAATCAACAAAGGCAGTATAAATGTTATGGCACTTTGGGGCAGCTTATTGGATTATTAAACTGATCATGAGTTGCTTTTTATAACCTTTGGACATTTTAAGCATACACCTTTTGCCTCTCAACTTTCTTGTAAATATTTATAGACTGTTTTTAGTTATATAATTTGTTAATGCTTTATATAAGGTAACCAATCAATCAATTAGTCAATAAGCATTTGTTAAGCTACTGTGTCGGGCATTGCATTAAGCCCATGAGGTACAAATAAAAAGCAAAAATCTGCCCTCGAGGAGCTTACATCCTAGTGAGGGGAGACATGTGCAGAAATAAGTGTTTATTTAGAGAGAGGGGATAGAATGGTAGATAGAGAATGGAGATAGATAGAGAGTGGAGAGAATGGTAACCTTAGAAGGGAAAGTATTAGAAGGTAGGAAATCAGGGAAATATGTTTATTGCAGAAAGTAGCATTTGAGTTGATTCTTGAAGGAAGCCAGGGATTCTAAGAGGTGGAAATGAGTGAGAGCGTTCCAGGCTTGTAGGACAGCCAGTGCAAATACACAAGAGATGAGAAACAGAATATTATGTATGAGGAATAGTGAATAGGCCAGGATGGTTGGACTATGGAATACCTGGAATTAAGAACACTGGAAAGATAGGAAGGATTCAGGTGGTGAAGAGATTTTAATGCTAGAGTTTATATTTGATTCTAGCAATAATACGGAGTCAGTGGAGTTTATTGAGTAGGGAAGCAACATTGTCTCTTTGGCAGTTGGGAAGAAATTAAGGCAGAGTGACTGGTTAGGATTGCAATAGTCCAAGCAGGAGGTGATGAGGGCCTAATTTAGAGTGATAGCTTTATAAGTGGAGAGAAGAGGAGATTGTATAGAAATAAAGTACAGGAGTAAGCAAATAATTTGGATATATAGGATAAAGAAAAGTGAGGAATTTAGGAAGACTGTAAGGTCATGAACCTAGATGAGTGGAAGAGAGTTAGTGCCTTAGACAGATATAGAGAGTTTGAAAAAGGACTAAATTCGAGGGCAAAGGAAATGAGTTCTGTTTCAGACATGTTTAGTTTGAGATGCCTAAGGGACACTCAGTTCAAAATGCCTAACCCGCATCTGGTGATGTGAAACTGGAGCTCAAGAGAGACTTGAGCTGTATATATAGCTCTTGGAGTCATTGACATAGAGGTAATAATTGAGCTCAGGGAGCAGATGAGATCATCAAACAAAATACTATGTTGAGAAAAGAGAATAGGGTCTAGGATAGAGAGCCTTGGAGTGCACTCACAGTCAGTAGCATGACATGGATTTGTTGTTGTTCAGTTGTTTTCAGTCATGTCCAACTCTTCATGACCCCGTTTGGGTTTTTCTTGGCAGATTCTGGGGTGGTTTGCCATTTTCTTCTCCAGTTCATTTTACAGAAGAGGAAACTGAGGCAAACAGAGTTAAGTGACATATCACTAAAGATATTCATAAAAAGCAGACAAGTAGGAGAACTAAGGAAACAGGGTCACAAAAACCCAGAAAGGAGAGAGCATCAAGGAAGAAAAAGTGGTCAACAGTGTGCATTGCAGCAGCAAGTCAGTAAGAATGAGAATTAAGAAAAAGTCGTCAAAGTTTCTTTTTGAAGTTTGTAGCCACCATCCCATAAACCATGGCACATTAGAAATCTCATAAAGATTTGTGACTTCTCCCTGCCCCCAACTCTCGTCTCTCTCACTCTGTCTCTGAATCTATCACTCCCTCAAGTATCATTTTATTTTTCCAAGTAATTTATTGAATTCTACAATATATTTTGGGGATAGGATGAGTAAGGAAGATTGTGTGTGTGTGTGTGTGTGTGTGTGTGTGTGTGTGTGTATAGTATATTCAGGAAGGAATAAGCATGTTATTTCCAACTGTCAATGGCAAAGGCATCATTGTCACCTTCTATGCAGGTGGGATAAGATGGCAAATGTAGGGATGTGAGGGGCAAATCCATTATCACCTTTTAAAAGGTCCAAACTCAGCTACATAGTGGTAGCAAAATTGTATACACACACACACACAAAATACTGAAGCATGAAATAATTCACTTTATGTACTATTCACCACACAGGTATATTTTTCAGTGTTACTATTAGCAGAAAGACCAGTAGACCAAGCCTTTCTACACAAATTGTCTAGCAATATTTTCTAATGCTGTTGTCAGTTCTTCTGACAGAACCAGTGCTTTGAGTAGCCATGAAAACATGCCTCCACATAAATGTCGGCTGTCATGATTATTATTATAATAAAATACCCTTAGTGCCTAGTATAGTCATTGCACATAGCAAGCACTTGATAAATATTTTTGGATGAACGAGTGAGTGAATTAATTAAGTGAATATCAGCATGTTATACTACCAAGTCTATGAGAGAGAGAACATCCTTAGTAGGTTGTTTAGTTAAGTAGTGCAGTTTCCCATACCTATGGTGTAAACGACCAATTCATTCTCCCTAATGTGGGTAGTAATTATTTTTGCATTTGATGATCTGACTACATTTTAATTTCCCTTTATGCCTGTCAGTGTGGCTCTTTCTACGTATTCTTTATGGTAAAGTACTAGAATTCACGTATTTCATCCTATAAATAAATGCCTTTTTTTTCTTTTATCTTTTTTTATCTTTTATCTTTTATCATATAATCATTTATATGATTTAGACATGTAGCAGTACAAATATAGTACATTAGATTGTGAGCTCCTTGAGGACAGGGACTGTTTTTTGCTTTTCTTTGTATCCCCTGTGCTTAAAACAGTGGCTGGCATATAGTTGGTACTTGATGTTTATTGGCTGACTGAAATATTCAGAGAATAGTTGGTATAAATATGACTGCTATTTTTTTACACCAAATAAAAAGATATACTATATGAATCTGAATGCTTTGAGCATAAATTGAGTTTGGCATTATTTCCATTACTGTCAAAATATAATTGTCAAGGTATTTTAAATGTTTATCAAAAGAGGTCACAGCTTTTATACAAAAATAAATGCCTACAGAATGCATTGTCTCAAGTAAGGAATCATAAATAATCTTATATGATGTGTTCTATTTTTTTAAATCATGAGATAAATTCTCAGAAGACAAAACAGTATGTTTGGGATCTAAGTAAAAAATCATTCTTCAGGACAGAGTGTCCAAGATCATAATAGCTAATGTTTATATGACACGTTGAAATTTACAAAGTGCTTTATGTAAGGTCTTTGATTTGATCCTCAAGAGGGAAATTTTGAGTGACTTGCTCATGGTCATACAACGAATAAGCATCAGATACCAGGATTGAATCCAAGTATCTCCTAACCCCAATTCTGGCCATCCTTCCTACTACCCCATGCCTTGATTTTCAAGCATTCTCTTAAAATAGACATCTACAAATTTCCCAAAATAATACATGAAGATGAACATTGTGTTCTACCTAACTGAGATTTTCTTCTAAATTCACTTAGGTAGTTTGTATTTGTGGGACCTAACTGCCTTATAATCTTTTAAAAAGTAACTCTTTAAGCAGTGTCTAATGTTTGAATATTATCTTCTTCACATTGTCTCTCTAAAACTTCCCTGCTCAAACAGATGAAAAGATAATCTTGTGTATATATAGCATAGGTTGCAATCTCAAAAAAATAAAACCTTGCCTACAGGCCATATTTTTCCTTAGTTCAAGAATAGAGCTATGTCCATTTACTCCCAGACTGCTTGGGAATCTTTCCCAGATGCATTGATAATACCTCTGAGGTTCACTAACTTTCTTCTAACGTCCTAGCAACCATGAAAAGTTATTGAAATTTTCTAGAGACTAAAAGTCATTAATGAATATGGATGCAAAAATCCTAAATAAAATATTAGCAAAAGCAAACAATATATTATAAAGATTATACATTATGACCAAGTGAGATTTATGCCAGGAATGCAGGGATGGTTTAACATAAGGAAAACTATTAACATCATTGATTATATCAATAATAAAAGTAACAAAAATCATATAGTTATATCAATAGGGGCTGAAAAGGCTTTTGATATTAAAAACACTTGAAGCTCCAGGTATAAATGGATTTTTCCTTAAATTCATAAAAAGCATTCACCTAAAACCATCACAAGCATTATTTGTAATGAGGATAAACTAGAGGCCTTCTCAGTCAGATCAGGTGTGAAACAAGTATGCCCTCTGTCACCAATATTATTTAATATTTTATTGCAAATTGTGGCAATAGCAATAAAAAAAGAAAAAAGAAATAGAATCAAAATAGGAAATGAGGTAATAAAACTGTCTTTTTGCAGATGATATGATGATTTATTTGGAAAATCCTAAAGACTCAACTAAAAAGTTTATTGAAACAATTAATAGATTTAGCAGAGTAGCAGGATATAAAGTAAGTCCACATTAGCACTTTTATTTATCACAAACAAATCCCTTCAGGAAGAGATAGTAAGAGATACCCCATTTAAAATAACTCTAGACAGTATAAGATACCTGGGGGCACACCTGCCAAAACAAACCCAGGACCTATATGAACAAAATTATAAAAAAAAACTTTTATACAAATCAAATAAGATGTAAGTAATTGGAGAAATATTAGTGTTCATGGATAGGCTGGGCCAATAGAATAAAAATCACAATTTTATCTAAGCAAATTTATATACTAAATGCCATCCCAATTAAATTACAAAAAATCTTTTACTGAGGTAGAAAAAATAATAATTCATTTGGAAGAACAAAAGGTCAGGAATATCAAAAGAACTAATGAAAAAAAGTGTAAAAGAAGGAGGCTTAGCAGTACCAAATCCTAAAATAATAAGACAGCAATTATCAAAACTATTTGATACTGGCTAAGAAATAGGTAAATCAGTGAAACAGAGTAGACATACAATTTACAGCAGCAAATGATTATAATAATCTTATGTTTGACAAGTATGATGACTTAAGTTTTGGGGATAAGAATTCATTATTTGGTGAAAAATTGTTGGGAAAACTGGAAAGCAGTCTGGCAGAAACTGGGCATAGATCAATGTCTTACAACATTTACCAAAATAAGGTCAAAATGTATACATGACCTAGATATAAATAAAAATATTACAGGAAAATTTGAAGAACATGGAACATGTTACCTACCAGACTTACGGATAGGAGAACAATTTATGAATAAGAGAGCACTGTGAGGTGTAAAAGGATAATTTTGATTACATTAAAAAGGTTTTGTACAAGTAAAGCAAATGTAGCCAAGATCAGAAGGAAAGCAGAAAATTAGGGGAAAAATTATCAACAGTTTCTCAGATAAAGGACTCGTATCTTAAATATATAAAGAACTCTGTAAAATCTATAAAAATAAGAGGCATTCCCCAATTGATAAATGTTCAAAGGATATGAACAGGCAGTTTTCCAATGAAGAAATCAAAATAATTTATAGTCATAGGAAAAAATGCTGTAAATCATTATTGATTAGAGAAATGCAAATTAAAACAACCTTGAGATATCATTTTACACCTATCAGATTAGCTAGACCTGTTGAAGGGGAAAGTGACAAATATTGGAGAGGATGTGGAAAAATTGAGATACTAATTCACTGTTCATGGAACTGTGAACTGATCCAACCATTTGGAAAACAATCTGAAATTATGCCCAGAGTTATAAAATCATGTCTACTCTTTGACCCAACAATACCACTATTAGGTCTGTTTCCTAAGGTGATTAGGAAAAAGGAAAAAAAATTATATGTTCTAAAATATTTATGCCAGGTCTAAAGAGAGCTTTATGGTGGCAAAGAACCAGAAATTGAGGAAATACCCATTAATTGGGGAATGGCTAAAGAAGTTGTGGTATATGATTATGATAGAATACTACTATGCTATAAGAAATGATGAGCTGGTTGATTTTAGAAAAACATGGAAAGACATGCATGAAATAATGAAGAGTGAAATGAGCAGAACCAAAAGAACATTGTACATAGTAACAGGAATATTATTCTAAGAATAACTTTCAAAAACTAAGTCATTTTGACTATTATAAATACCCAAATTAACTGTAAAGGTAGTTTGGTACAAAGAACCTATGAAAGAAGACACTATCTGCATCCAAAGAAAGAACTGATAAATAGAAGTATGTATAGAATGATTTTACATATGTGTGTATACACATAATTGCATCTAATGGTAGCAATCTCTAGGATGAGGGGGAAGAAAGAAAAAAGAAATTTACAAGAAAACTTTATTATATATTTAAAAGGAATAGCATGTTGTACACAACAGATTTGCAGTTTCATGTACAATCATCTTTTTTTTTCCTATTCTACTATGTTGCAGAAAAGTTTGTTTTATTTATTAAGTTCTGAATAAAATAAGTAAAAACTGAAAAAAATAGAGACTAAAACCCAACAGAATGCTTGGACCAACTAGACTTGAAAATCTCTGTTGATTATCTAAAGCAGTAGTATCAAATTCAAATAGAAATAAAGGCCACTAAACATACATAGGGATCCCTGCAAGCTACGTGTTGACTTGGAAAACCACATATTAATAGTATTTTTGTTTTATTTATTTTGCTAAATATTTCCCAATTATATTTTAATTTGATTTAGGTGACTCCTGGGAGTGTTATGGACTGTGTGTTTGACACCTTTGATCATGTTATTGTTATACCTTTGACATGCAAATTATTTGGCGACAGTACTTTATCAGTCTGACGATACAGATGCACAGTAACCTTTTGAGGTATTACAGGTATTGTTAGACCTGTCAGACAGCACCCCTTCCAGGACTGGTCTGTACCAATCCTGGAACAGGTACTGGAAATACCATATAGTACCATAATAGTTTCATGGCCTCATGGCCCCAAACAGACTTTGGGCCTGCCATCTAGTGGCCACTATAGTAACAAGTCAGCATAAAAATCCTCACACCCATGCTAGCTAGCTAGGCACTTGAAAATTCAAATCTAAACTGTGACTCATATGTAGATAAGTATGTTAATACTTCAACCCACTAAGTCCTGTCCCCTCTTCCTACATTAGCACCTACTGAGTTCTTCTTTCTAGCTTTTTCAATCAGAACATTTGTCATTTTCACAAGAAAAACAGATTTCTCCCACAAAATGATAACTTTTCCCCCCTAGAAGGGGGAAAATAAGCAGCCATTCATTCTTTTTTAAAAAATAAATATTTATTTTTAACATTTTTTCTTTTTAAATTTTGATTTCCAAATTCTCTCCCACCCCTGCCCCACACACTGAGAAGGCAAGCAAAATTAAATCAATTATATATATTAAATCATGCAAAAACAGTTCCATATTAGCCATATTGCTAAAAGAAAAAAGCAACAAAAAAATAAAGATAGCAAGAAAGTTATACTTCAGTTTGCACTCAGAGTTCATCAGTTCTCTCTCTGGAAGAGGATAGCATTTTTCATCACGAACCCTTTGTAGTTGTCTTGGATCATTGTGTTGATCAGAGTAGCCAAGTCTTTCACAGTTGATCATCATTACAACATTACTCTTACTGTGCACAAAGATTTCCCAGTTTTTTCACTTCTCTTTGTATCAGCTCATGTAGAAATTCCCATGTTTTCTTTTTTCTGAAACCACCCCTTCATCATTTCTTATAGCACAATAGTACTCGATCACAATCATATGCCACAACTTTTTCAGCCTTTCTCCATTTGATAAGTTATCTTCTCAATTTACAATTCTTTACCATGACAAAAGTGCTGCTATAAATATCTGTGTACACATAAGTCCTTTTCCTTTTTCTTTGACCTCTTTGGGGTACAGACCTAGTAGTGTTATTGCTGGGTCAGAGGGTATGCAGAGTTTTATAGTCCTTTGGGCATAGTTCCAAATTGTTCTTCAGAATGACTGAACTAGTTCATAAGTCCACTAACAGTTTATTAGTGTACCTACTTTCCCTAAATCCTTACAGCATTTGTCATTTCTGATAAGAGTGAGATCATACCCTAGAGTTGCTTTAACTTGTATTTCCCTAATAAATAGTGATTTTAGAGCATATTTTCATATGACTATAGATAGCTTTGATTTCTTCTGAAAACTGCCTATTCATATCCTTTGACCATCTATCAATTGGAGAATGACCTCTTTTTATGAATTTGATTCCATTGCCTATGTATTTGTGTAATGTGGCCTTTATCGGAGAAATCTGCTACACAATTTTTAGATATTACTTCATTGTGTATGGTACATTTTAGCAAAATGTAGTTTCCCTGATTATCTCTTTTACTTAGGTCTGTTTTTGCTTTTGGTTTGTCTGAGATCATAATTACCACTCCCAAATTTTTTACTTCAGTTGAATCATAGTAGATTCTGCCCCAGCCCTTTATTTTAATTCTGTGTGTGTCTTTCTGTTTCAAGTGTGTCTCTTATAAACAACATATTGTTGGATTCTAGTTTCTAATTCATTCTGCTATCCACTTCCATTTTAAGGGTGAGCTCATACCACTCACATTCATAGTTATGATTAATAACTGTGTGTTTCCCTCTATCCTATTTTCTTCTCTCTCTGTCTCTCTCCCCCCCACCCCCATCTCTCCTCAAAAATCTGATTTTTTTACTTGCCATTTTTTTATAATGGCTGAACAAGTTTAATTCGGGCCATTGACTTCCTTAATCTACCCTCCCTTTTATCTGCCCCCCCCCCAAATCTATCTCCTTCCCTTCCTATTTACCTATTGCATCAGATTTCTATACCTGTGTGTGTATATAATATATACATACGTATATGTGAATGTATATTCTTCTCTCTTTGAACTAATTCCAGTGAGAATGAGGTTCAAGCAATGTCTGTTGCCACCCCCTGCCCATTTTCTCCTCCACTATAAAAGCTCTTCTTTGCGTGCCACTTTTATGTGAGAAAAATTTTCCCATTCTACCTCTTCCTTCCCACCTTCTCCCAGTGCATCCCTCTTTCTCACTCTTTCACTTTATTTTAATTTTTGGAGATCATCCTAATATAATCTACTCATGCTCATGACCTTTGTCTGTGTAGACTCCTGCTAACTGTCCTAACAATAATAAAGTTCTTAGGAGTTAAAAGTATTATCTTCTCATATAGGAATGTAAACAGTTTAAACATATTAAGTCCTTTATGATTTCTCTTTCATGTTTATATTTTTATGCTTCTCTTTTATTTGAAAGTCAAATTTTCTACTCATCTCTGGTCTTTTCATAAGAAATGCTTAAAAGTGGGGCAACTAGGTGGCACAGTGAGTAGAGCACTGGCCCTGGAGTCAGGAGTACCTTAGTTCAAAACCAGCCTCAGACACTTGATACATGTACTAGCTGTGTGACCTTGGGCAAGTCACTTAACCCCGATTGACCTGCCTTCCCCCCTGCAAAAAAAAAAGTACAAAAAAAAGAAATGCTTAAAAGTCCTCTATTTTATTAATGTTTATTTTTTCTGCTAAAGAATTATACTCAGTTTTGCTGGGTAGGTTATTCTTAGTTGTAATCCTAGCTTCTTTGCCTTCTGGAATATCATATTTCTTCAATCCCTCAACTCCTTTAATGGGGAAGCTGCTAAATATTGTGTGATCCTAACTGAGGCTTCACAATATTTGAGTTGTTTCTTTCTGGCTGCTTGCAATATTTTCTTCTTGGTGTGGAAGCTCTGGAATTTGGCTGCAATGTTCCTAGTAGTTTTCATTTTGGAATCTCTTTCAGGAGGTTATTGGTGGATTCTTTTAGTTTCTGTTTTACCCTCTGAATCTAAGATATTGAGGCAGTTTTTTTAATAATTTCTTGAAATATATCTAAGATCTTTTTTTATCTTTGCTTTCATGATAATTCTTAAATTATCTTTCCTTGTTCTGTTTTCCAGATCAGTTATTTTTCCAATGAGATAGTTCACATTGTCTTTTATTTTTAAATTCTTTTGACTTTGTTTTATTGTTTCTTAATGTTTTATGGAGTCATTAGCTTATTGCCTAATTCTAATTTTTAAGGAATTATTTTTTTCAGTTAGCTTTTATACCCCTTTTTCCATTTGGCCTATTCTGCTTTTTAAGGAAGGTGTGATTTTCTTCAATATTTTTGTGCCTCTTTAACCAAGTTGTTAATTCTCTTAATTTTCTTGCATCATTCTCATTTCTTTTCTCAATTTTTCTTCTACCACACTTATCTCTTTCTTTAATTCCTCCAAGAATTCTTGTTGGGTTTGTGTCCAATTGGTATTTTCTTTGAGGCTTTAGTCATATCTGTTTTCACATTGTTGTCATTTTCTGAGTTTGTATCTTGGACTTCCTTGCCACCACAGTAGCTTTTTTATGGTCAGATTCCTTTTTTGCTGTTTGTTTATTTTTCCAGCCTATTTCTTGACTTTGAATTTTATGTTAAAATTGGGCTCTGTTCACCTTGATGTGGGGAGACACTGTCTCATGCTTCATTCAGACTTTTTTGTGCTGTGGTTTTCAGAGCTAGTTCTGGGGGTGGTCTTTAAGTTTTTGATGCTTCTAAGGTGATATGTTCCTGTGAGAGGTATAGTTACTGTTCTGATGATCTGCAATTTGCTCTTGACTGAGGAAGGGCCTCCGCTACCCTGCAGTACTAATCCTTCTCTTGGCCCTGGACCTGTGACCAGGCCCTCTGCTCTCCTGCATCCACAAGTGCCAGTGCTCCTCTTGGCCTTGGAACTCTGCCCCTTCTCCCTTGTGATGTACCACAAGCTATCTTCCCCACACTGGAACTGCAACCCAGAGCTGCATATGGGCAAGAGAACTGCCAATCAATGCCAGCTGCACCCAGTGTGGCAAAGGAGACCCTGTAATCTCTTTCTAATCAGTTGTCCAACTCCTTTACTGTCCCTGGGCTGATTGTGTCCAAAACTGCTGCTGCTACTGCCAAGGCTGCCTCCAAGGCCCAGCACCACTGGTGCTACTGCCATATGCACTACAGGCTGGCCCACACCCCAGTGTCACAGACCTCTCCTGCTCACCTCCTAAGTTGTCTTAGGCCAGAAAAATGTCTCACCCTGACCTTTCATTAGCTCTGCCTCTCCAAAATTCAATTTGAGGTGTTATTTTAAAGTTGTTTGGAGGGGAATGTTGGGAAAATTTGGCCGTGCTGCCTCTATGCAGTCTCTCCAGCCATTTATTCTTAAAGAGAAAGAGGTTAGGGAAGAAAGGAGACTGGGAGAGAGTGAAACAGAAAGATAGAGACAGAGAGACAATGAAATAGATAGGGAGACCAACTAGGGGAGGAAGTTGGTAAAGAAGAAAAAAAAACAGGAGATATTTTCACTGATGTGTTTTGTTGTACTTGTGAGGACAATCCTTACAGGATTATATAGGTCCAGTAGAGCAAGACTTTTGTCTTGAGGCCTTTACTATGATCCGCAACAAAGCTGTAATGTTGTTATTGTCTTTCCAAACTATATAAGCCTCACAGGCAGTTGATGCGATACATAATGTTAGAAGAAGAACAATATACCAATGAATTAAGTTGGTAATGAGTTCTCTGAATGTAGGTTTCCTAGTGCAAGAATGTTACTGTAGCAAAGCCTGGTAAGAGGTTAGTTTTGCATCAGCATTTCTATTATAGTCCTTGTATATTCAGGGATTTATGAGTGTGATGTAAAAATTCACACTGGTCTATTATTGTTATTTAGTATTTGTGCAGAAACATGAACATACCCAGCATCACCCAGTATGTGAACTATGCCAGACAGTTTCCAGCCCAAGAGACCTCCTGGTGCAACTTATAATCAGGTCCCGAAAAATGCAAGACAAAATGAAAACAGATGGGCGAATAATACTTATTCAATATTTTAAATATAGCACTCAGTGGTGCAGGTGGATCTTCAGATGTTTTTTGAAAGAAGAGACTGAATATCTTGGCATTATGTCATTTATTCATAAATATTATAAATTTCATATTACTTGAAAAACTATTCCAAGTGTGCAGGAAGGTTTGAAAGAAGGTGTAAAGTTTGGTGTGTCCCCAAAGTAAAGTGTCCCCAAAGGGCAAGTCTAGAGAGAAATACAGGTTGAACACTGAAAGAGAAAATGCAATGAGGAGGAAAAGGGGGCAAGATAGAGAAAGAACAAAGCCATTGAGACATTTGAGATCAAAGGGGAAAGAAAAGACAAATTTAATTTCAAAAAAAAAAGAAGCACAAAGATTTTAGGGAGGAAGAAACCAAGATACTGACTGAGATGGGGATTGTGGCATTTAGCTGACATCTCTATTACACACTTATTATATATTATTTTGAGTTATTGTTGTGTGTATATGTCATATCTCTCCACTAGGGTGTAAATTCCATGAGGAAAGGGACCGCATCTCATCTAAAATTTGTATCACCCAAGCATATAGATAGCACAGTGCTCTGCAGCCAGGAGGTACTTAATAAATGTTGGTTTAAATTAATTTCATTCAATTGCCAACACTGTCCTGAGTTTATAGTGTAATTAGGAAGATTCAGGAATGGAGGTGGAAAAGCAAAACAAAACAAAAGAATAAATCAGGCATGAAAGTGAAACGCAGTGGCCTAATATTTAGTCTTAAGGGGAGAAGAAAGATGACAGATATTGAGGATGTTATAATCCAAGAAGCTATATAGGATTTAAAAGCATAAGAAAATGAAATAAGAAACAAGTTTGCGAGACTGGCAGCCAAGGAGGATAGTGGGCCCATAGTCACTAAAATCACTACAAAATGCATTTATCAATCCTCTCTTCTGTGCCCACTGTTGTGCCAAGTGCTATGGGAAATAAAAGAAAGAGAAGTATGAGAAATGGAGCCTAATTCCAAAGAGCTTGGAATTTAGTTAAGGAGATAAAACTTAATATGGTGAGGCACTGAGGAAACAAATTAAGACATTAGCATGGTCACTAGGGGAACCTAGTACAACCATGGAGAATCCTGCAGCAGCTTCACTTAGTCCCTTGTCCTCTCTGGCTCCATCAGGTCACCTCATGGCTAAGGCCTTCCCAGGTACCTTTATTGATATCATATATAACTCAGTGTTTGAAACCCATCTTGTGCTTTCACCCCTATTATTAAGGTCCATTTATCATCTGCCAGCCATTTTTCTGTGTCTGCTACCCCAGAATGGTGTGTTATCCCAAATTTCAAAGACAGTTACAGTAATGATCTGCATTTGTCTGGGTAGGTAGGGTACTAGTAATACCTACTTATATTGGTAGATATAAGAAGTATATAAAGCACAAGTATAGGAGGTGAGGGAAAAAATGTCATTGGATAGATTGGAAGAGGTGTGAAATTCATAGTTTGATTCTGGCTCTCCTACGCACTACTTAGATGATTTCCTCATCCACAAAGTGAGGGAACTGAACTGGATTATCTTTAAAGTGTTGTCCAGTACTAAATGCTATTATTCTGTGAATTAGTAGGAGCTAGATATGCCCTTTGTGTTGGTTGGATTTCAATAGATATGTCCAGAGAGGTCTTGACCACGTCTGGGGAGAGATGGTCAGGAGGGAAATATATTACTAATTAGGAGAACGCAAGGCAGCCACAGAGAGGGCAGAAGATAAAGTGCTTTGTGACTAATGGTACCATCATTCTACTACATGCAGACTTCGGAGATTATTGTGGGTTTGGTTCCAGACTACCGCAATAAAGCAAATATCACAATAAAGCAAGTCACACAAATTTTTTGGTTTCCCGATTCATATAGAAGTTATTTTTACACTCTACTGTAGTCAGCTACATGTGCAATAGTATTATGTCTAAATAAAACAATGTACATACCTTAATTTTAAAATGCTTTATTGCTAAAAATAATGCTAACCATCATCTGAGCCTTCAGCAAGTTTTACTTCTTTTTAGGGGTGGAGGGTCTTGCCACGATGGCTGCTGACTGACTAGGGTGGTGATTGCTAAAGGGTGGGGTGTCTGTGGAAATTTCTTAAAGACAACAGTGAAATTTGTTGCTTTGATTGAGTCTTTCTTTCACTTGAACACTTAGAGGCCATTGTAGGGTTATTAACTGGCCTCATTTCGATATTGTCGTGTCCCAGGGTATAGGGAAATCCACAGAGAGGGAAAGAGACAGGAATAGCGGGTCAGTGTAGCAGTCAAAACACATACAACATTTATCAATTAAGTTTGCTATCTTTTTTGGGTGTAGATCATGGTGCCCCAAAATAATTACAGTAGTAACATCAAAGATTACTGACCACAGATCACCATAACAGATATAATAATAGTGAAAAAGTTTGAAATATTGTGAAAATTACCAACATATGACACAGAGACATGATATAAGTACATGGTGTAGGAAAAATGGTGCCAATAGACTTTTTGACAATAAAGAGAAACACAATAAAACAAGGTCTGCCTGTTCATAGAGACAGCATGTAGCAGGGTTATATTAGGAGAAGAGAGGGTGATTACTATTGTATTGATTGTAAAACTTGGCACAATCTTGTTTTAAAGCCGATGTGGTTCACCAGTAAGAACTGACTTTATGGCAGCTTCCCACAAATAAGGAAGGGTACAACTACAGTTGTACAATGACCAGGAGGATTCCCTTCTATGTAATTCTATGGGTGATCTGTTTATTGCACAAGTGTGTTCATCCATTCATTTGTGTAGGAAGAAAAAAAAAAAACATTTTATTAAATACCTACTATTTTCCAGGCACTGTGCTATGTGCTTTATATTCTCTCGTTTGATCCTCATAACAACCCTGTGAGTTCAGTGTGGTTATTATTCCTGTTTTACAGTTGAGGAAACGAAAGACAGAATTACTGGGAAACACAGTTAGGAAGTGTCTGAAGTCACATTTGAACTTGGTTCTTCCTTACTCCAGGCCCAGTGCACCATCCACAATGCCACTTAGCTGCCTCTAGAGGAATAGTAGAGAATAAATGAGACAGGCAGAGAAAAGCCAGAGAATTTGGACTTGAATCACTGGGCAGTGGGGAATCATTTCATGTTCTTGAGCACTGGAACAAATGATGATAGCAATGTTTTAGGAAGATTAAGCTAACGGCTATATGTAACTGGTTTTTACGGAAGTGAGATTGGAGACAGAAGGCTACTGCAGTCTTCTAAATGATCATGGTTGGGAAAGGCTATAGCACCAATGAAAATAGAGGGAAAAAATGAGGCAGGGTATGAATCTGACAGCAATATTCTGAAGGAAAAATAACTTGCTGATATTGTATGTCAAGGGTGAAAGAGATGAATAGCTAAAGATGACCATAATTTCCAGTCTGGGAGACGTAGGTGATAGAAGTCTGTTAGCAAGAACTGGCAAATTGGGAAGCAAATCAAGAGGGAGGATGGAATTTAGAAAGCAAGGTCACATGTTCTACTGCTTGAAAAGTCTTCATTTGAAAGAGATACTGGTAATGAAGGTGTGGGGTTCATTTTCAATAGAGGATAAAAGCTCCAATTTTAGAGTGTAAGGGGAGGCAATCTCCATGATAGAAGTAATAATGGAATCACTGAAGCTGAAGATACGAATAAACTAAACTGGCCTGAGAGAGCAGAGGAGACAGCGGATCAACCTGTAGTGAGTGACCTCTGGAAGAAAAGACGTGAAAGCAAGGAGGTGAAGTGCTGTGGATTAGTCGTCAAATTACTTCTGGAGGTGAGAAGTATGGTTAGAAACCTCATAGCAAAGATTCTCAGACTTTATCAGGCTTTCTTACTTGTTGGGAAGCACAGATTATATACATATGTGTGTGTGTGTTGTTGTTGATTCAGTTGTGACAAACCCTTCATGACCCCTTGCGTGATTTTCTTGGCAAAGATACTGGAGTGGTTTGCCAGTTTCTTCTCCATTTCATTTTACAGATGAGGAAACTGAGGTAAACAGGGTAAGGTGATTTTCCCAGGGTCACACAGCCAGTAAGTGTCTGAGGCTGGATTTGAACTCAGGTCTTCCTGACTCCAGGGTCGGCACTCTATTCACTGTAACACCTAGTTGAATATAAATATATATGTTTGTATAATCTATGTGCATATATGTGTGTATATAAACATATATATATATAATATATGTATATATGTATGTGTAATAAAAAATGTGATTTTCAGCATGTTCACCATAACTCATCATGGAAGAATTTTCAGCTTCTACAAAATCCATTTCTAAAGGAAGAATAGTTTTTTGAGGCCTTATTCAGGATGATGAATAAGAAACCTCTCTCTGCAATATCAGCAAACAGATTTAAGCGCCCATTTATGTGTGATGCTGTACAGAACAAATTTAAAGACCCAGGCTTTGACCTCAGTGAGAGCATGGTCCTTACCTGATAGTAAGATAAAGTGTCTTGACTGGATTTCCCTCTTTTCTCTATGCCCAATACACACTTCCTCCAGCTTTTCTTTTCTGTTGAGAAGTAGTATAACCCAGGCTGCTATTCAGCACCTGATCACTTTACATTGCAGGCCCACCTTAGTTTATATAGTTTGTGTTCCTCAAAAGTTGTATGTAAGTCAAATTGTTGTAAATGGGATCATATTTTTAAACAAGTAGGGTAACTCATTCTTTAAGTTACCCTCTCTGTAATGGGTCTCTCTGTAGTGTGAATAATCACCATTTAATTATCTTCACTACATGGATTATCCTTAGGCCTGAGCATAATGGAATTTCATTTCACATAGTGATATATGGTCTAAGGGGAGGGGACCCCTTAAAGTATCCCAAATGAGAAGGAAGTCTTGTTTGTCCTCTTTTTGGTCTACTTTGTAGGAAAGGAAACCAAGGCACACATATTTTAAATAACTTCTGGAAGGTCAGATTATCTTTTAGTCTGCAGTGGAGCTCAAAGTAGGACATGAATTTTTTTTTTTACTTTATGCCTCTTATTTCTGCTTTTATACCCCATTTTAAAATTTTCATTATTCTCCCCCTCCAATTCCAGCCTTTAGTTGTGGCTTGCAAAAAAATAAAAGCCATAACCCCACTTTATTCTGCCTACTTTTTTGTCTTGCATTTGGAATCCTCCTGAGAGATGCACTCTCCCAGTTCAGTGCTGATGCTGTTTTCATAGTGGTGGTTGTGTTTTCCGTAGCTCTGAATTTCAAAATCCTGTGATCTTTGGGGGCTTCTCTTTGCAAAGCCTGTTTATTGGCATTCTCACTTTCTGGCTTCTCATCTTTCTCCCTCCAAAAAAGCTTCTGCAAGATGCATCTTCCCCACCAATCATGCTGCTGCTGCGATCGTGTATCCAGTCTCTATGGTAACTGGGACACATGCCACACAAAACTAAGATTACTGGAGCAACCAACATAGTGGGAGAATCGACACATGCACTTTTCTGTCACTGCAGGAGTTCTCCATTGAAACAGGGATCAAACACTAGTCTTTCAAGATCCTGAGAAAGTAAGGTAACAGCAGGAAATTCCAAGAAAACCAGGCTATATGGTAATCGTCTCCAGGGAAGTCTGTTGGGTTTTGGTTAGGCTTTTCTTTGTTGTTGACTTTAACATGGAACAACTAAAACAGTGTCCAGGACCCTGACTAGTGAGAGCTGGAGAAAGTGGTTGGTAGTAGAGAATAGAAACTCCCTTTCTCAACTTACCCATTCTCAAAATAAGTTTGGTTTGTTTTTTTTTGTGAAGTCCCAATATCTTTTGATATGTGCTATGCCAAAATCACTTAGCCAGAAAGACTGTTTTTGTGGAGCTCTCAGTACAGACCTCAGAATGTTTCCAGCAGCAAGCAACTATAGTTTGACTCAGTCTAAGCAGGACAGTGGGAACTGATAGGTATCCTTGAGAAAGTCCTAGACTTCAGAGAGGAAGGCCAGACCAACTCTGCAGAAGGCCTGGAGGCCAGTCACATATTTTTCTGTTCTTTTTCTCTAACCAAGTTAAGACCACCAGAGAGATGAGGGGTAATGAGGCCCTGAAATAGTGTGTAGTTTAGGTGACAAGAGGATTAAGATTCATCCTAGCCAAATTAAACTTCTAGTCTCTTCCACATAGCATAAAAGAAAAAGCATGAAGCCAACTGAGGTCCAAAAAAAGAAAAGAAAAAAAAAGTTCGTATTTGAAGACTTTTTTTTAGTTGACGAACCTCAAAAACGGCTTTGATTTAAAAATGAAACTTGGCAAGGGATTAGTTCATATGTTTTAGTTTATAATATGTTTTAATCATTTGGGGTGTTTTCAAAACAAATGGTGAGATTAGGGGGTTTTTTCCGTCTATTTTTGGCCACTTTCCCCTGGAGAGCCCTTCTCGGGTGTTTAGCTTTGGTGTTCTTAGTATATTCAAAGAATTCTTTTTAAGTATTTATTCTACTGGGGCTGTGTGTGTGTGTATGAAAAAGCATAAGGGTATAAGGCGGGTTCTTAATCATAGAACAACTCCCCCTAACCCTGTCACTAATGGAGGTTTGATATGAAGCCCAGGCAACAGTGGTCCTTCCTAAATATGTCGGATCTCTGCCATGTCCAGATGATTTCATTTCCCCCACCTTCACACATCATGATGTAGCTCTGACGCTGGTTCATACATGCTTCTGTTCTCTAACCCTTGAATCAAGAGAACTTCAAGGGTTTGGGAAGTGAGGCATGGCATGGCATCATTTCCTTTCTCTACAAATCATCCTAAAATGTTTTTGTTTCTCGTTCCAGAAACACACTTGGGACATGGATTCTATAGGACTAGGGAACACTGATTCGATTTTTCATTCATTGATTTGTTCAAAAGTGCGGAGTTTTGAATTCCAACTCTACTACTTATCTTAGACAAGTCATTTAATCTCTGAGTCTCAGTTTCCTCATCTGCAAAATGAAAGGATTGGATTATATTACCCAAAGGTCCTTCCAGCCTGATAGTTTTTATGAATGAAGGAAGGAACAATGTAAAGGGCTGAAAAGGAAGACAAAAGTAAAGAAGAAAGGAAAATATGGTAAAGATAAATTCTTTCATAAAACATCTATTAAATTCCTCCTCTGTCCAAAGCACTAAGTACTAGGTAGGAAATACAAAGTTAAAGATGACATGATGGTGTGTCTGCATGAGGTTTACAGTCTGATGAAGGATAAGATAGAGAGAAAACAATACAAAATATTACATGATGGTTTGGTTAAAAAAGTGCAGGGCAGAGTCCCATATGAGGTTCAAATGAGAGTTTCATTACTGCTAGGGAAGGAAGGCTTCATGTAGAATATGGCATTTGAGCTACCTTTCAAAGAATGGGTTGGTAAATTAGCAAGTGAAGAGGGAGAGAGAAGACATTTTAGATATAAGAAAAGCATGGGCAAAGGCATGGAGGGGAGAAAGAATAGATTTGTTTCAGAGGCAGAGAACAGTTCAGTTTGGCTTGGGTATAGAGTGCGTGGAGATGAGTAAGGATGGAAAGGTAAATTGGCACCAGTTTGTGAAGGAGATATATGAAAGGCATCTTTTAAAAATGTGGGAAAGGGAGATGTGATATCAAGTTCAATCCAGATACCTCAGTTATTTTATAAGAATGTAGGCCCTGCTTCCAAATTCAGATTAAATGGACCTCTGTCCTGACAGTCAAGCAACATACTCCTACTTCTGCTACTTCAACAACTTGTATTTAAATTCTTTTTCAGCTTCCACATCTGTACTGTGACACTATCACCATCCCTGTTCTTTCTTCACAATCACATTGGTGATCTTTGAAAAATTACAGGATTATGACTACTCCTGACATTGTGTCAGAATACAGTTTTACAATTTGTAAAATACTACTTTTTTGCAAAAGATAATGTATTTCTGTAGAAAGTAGGACTTTCCACCCATGGCATAACTGTCTATATTTACTTATGTTGAAAACCCAGCCCTCATTTTTTCTTGCCAGAAATCCAGAGGAAGTGGTTTATTAATTAGGAGTATATGTAATCATATGATGGGAACCACTTATGCTACAGAGTATGGTAGGATATACCACATATACAGGGTGTCCCTAAAGTCTGGACACATAGGCACTGTGGAGTTAATGCATCAAGTTCACGTGAATCTTGCAAAGTTCATCAACCTTTGCATCACAGATGATAGAAATCACATTGAAGATGTTATTTGTTAATATTCCAATTAAATAAAATGTTGTTGAAAATTTCATTCATTTCATTTCTTGAAAATACTCGTTTTTGCCTATGTATCCAGACTTTAGGAATAACCTGTATATATAGAAGAAGGAGGGGAAGAAAAGAGAGAGAAGCTATGAAGAAGGATAGCTCTGTCTACCACTTCTACACATAGGGCTATTGGCTGAGCACTCAGTGTTAGATGCAGTCCTTTGCCTCCCATGAGATGATAAGTTGCAGTACAAAACAATTGAAGAACTAAGCTGTAACTTGAAGAGCTAGCAATGGAGTAAGGAGAAAAGAATAAGTCCTATGTCTAAGAAGTCAGTCTATTTTCCAGACATTAACATGTCCCTAAACATTAGACTGTCCCATCATGCACATCTGTTCCAATTTGGTAGACTTTCCCTTTCCCCAGCCTTAAAGGGAACCCCAACATTTTAAAATATACTACCAGAGAATACAGGTTAGAAAAGAGGCAGAATCTGAAGGTCTGGGTTTCACTCCCAGCCTTGCCACTAATTTAAAATTACTATCATTGTCATGTTAAAAATATTTGTAGTGAACTTAAAAAACCTTGGGGAAAGGGTGTTATTTGTCCATGAAAGTACACAAAATGGAAGCCTTCCATGGGGCAATGTTTGGTATCTTTGGCTGGGGCAAATTATTTCCTTTTACATTTGACAAGAAAAACAAAGAGAGGTGGCCTAAAGCAATGGGTCAGCCTTGGAGACAGGGGACTCAGTTACATTTGGGTTCAAGTTCAGCATCTTAGTAGCTCTGTGGCACTATAGTTAACCTTTTAATGGCCTAGGTAATTCTCTGAGACTATAAATTAGAGACAAATTCCAAACTGCATCACCAGTGAAGTTGAGAACTACCTATCCTGATTAAATTACAAGACCCAGATAAAACAAAATAAAAATTCTTAACTTTCTCTTCCTCAAGATTTTTTGCTTATGCCGATATATGCAAGTCAATGTACTATAGTAAAGAAAGAATAGACTTAGTTATAAAACCTAGACCTGAGGCTCGTCTCTGCCATTTATTAGCTATGTGACCTTAGGCAAGTAACTGTCTCCTCAGGCTTCAATTCCCATAACTGTAAAATGAGGTAATTAGACTAGATGAACTCAAAGGTATTCCTTCCAATTCTAATATTAAATTTTTTATGTTCTCTATGTGGCCATGAGAAGACTTAGGAAGTGTGTAGAGGATGCCCAGAACCTTCCCCTTCTATATCCTTTGCCCTTCTCTTGTTCTATCTGCTTACCAACTTGGGTGCCCCATGCTCTTGTCTTTGCCTATCTCCTCAACTGAGCTGACAGATTAATCCACAAGGTGCTGGTGACTTTTAATGTCTTTCCCCACAACTCTTCAGAGCATTTGCATTTTTAAGAGGACTGAGTGAAGAGCAAAATGCTTACCCCCAATGATTGAATCCGTAATAGTAGAATTTCCAACCTGGTAGCCCATGGGAGAAAGAGATAGTTACACTCAGGGGAAGAATCTTTTCCTCCCCAAATCACAGATATTCCACTACTTTACCCAATAATCTGTGAAAAGCAGATATGTATTGACACAATCTCCATGTGTCAGGATGGCAAAACAACAAACCATCTGACTCCCATAGAGAGCCCATGCTCCAGTTATCCTTCATTTGCTTGAGTGACTCTTTAGGAACTTACTATAGCTTTATGTGGCCTTCTGAAAAGCTATGAAGATGCCTAAGCTTATTAGTTGACCTATTAATCAAATTTTTCTTTATTGTGATAGAAAATATAAATAGATTTGGGGACATGTTTTGATTCTATGTTTCATGGAGGTTAGTTATGACCCCCTCACTCCCATTTTCCATAATACCAATTCTTTGTAAATCCAGTTGTATGTGTGTTTTTCCCCTCTGAGCTTGATATATCTATTTCTAGAAAGGCTGAAAGCCAGCTAGTTCCAGAGATTAACATGACTAGACATAACATAATTTTTTTAAATCTCAGAAGCCCTACTTTTTAGTTATTGGTCTCATCAGCTATAGGATGTTTCTACTTTTCTACATACGTCTATAAGACTATACCATATGCCTCCCATTTGATTTTCTCATTTATGATTCATCCTTCCTTAAAGTACTGCTTTAGTTCTCTTTTCTTTTTTGCTTCTCCCTCTTTCTTTCCTTTTGCCACTTTTGCCCTGCTTCTTTCTAATCTTTTTAAAATGTTTTCTTTTATAGTCCCTCTTTAGATCAGTAATTTCAATTTCTGTGCTACATTTTCCTTCATCTGTAAAATTAGTACAAGATTAAAACATTGATGATATTTGTTAGACATTATCTAAAGAATGGGTAGGAAATCCCTCTTACTAGAACCACTGACCAGGCTCTCTCTTTTCCCTATTTATACATGCGCATATATCACAGCCACAGAAATATAAAACAGTTTTTATTTGGGTGTTTGATTTTTAGGGTTTTTTCCCCAAGAGAAATATAAAAGCTTCCATTAAAAAAATTAAGAACAGGAGTTTAAAACCTCATTCAATAAAATATGAGAAATCATAGTTTTTATGTAAAGACTATGTCAGTTCCATATTTTGGCCATTTAAGAGAAAGCCAGAGATAGAAGGAAATGAAGGCAGGGGACAGCCATTGTGCAGTGGAAATTTGGTGTCAGGGAATCTGGATTGGAAGGCCAGTTGTGCTGCTTATTTTTTTGTGACCTTGATCAATTCACATAACTTCTAGACCTCAGTTTTCTCATTTATAAGGTGAGAGTATTGGACTAGATGGTCTCTGAGGTTCTTTTCACCTTGTGTGGGGCGGGGGTGGGGAGGAGGGGAAGGACAGAGAGAGACAGAGAGAATATATTCAGCATCCTCTGCTTTTCCTCCTCATAGTCGTGTTCCCTATATCTCCACCACCTGTTGACCTAAATTATCCCATCCTGTTACTCAGCTTCTCCAAGCTGCCCACCCACCCCCAAAGTACTTTCCTTAAGTTCCTTAGGACACATTTCTTAGGTCCAGCCTGCCACCTCAAGGTCTCATTCTCTTACTCATTAGCCCACCCAAATCTCCCATCCAACTAGACTGTGCCCATTATTTACCAGTCTCAGTCTAGAAAGAATAAACAGATTTAGGATGCCTTACATCTGGAAGTTTTGACATATGCATGTAATTGTAATGGTTGGTCTTAACTGTGTGGCCTGGGGGAGGTCTACTGACAGTTAATTTTAGAAAATTTACTGTGTACCAGATGAAATTAAACCAAAGACCAGAGGTTCTTCACTCATAGTCTAAGGGCTGTGGCACTGGGAAAGAAACTGACTTCACCATGAGGCCATCAAATAAAACACAATGGAAATCAACAAGAGCTAAAAGCTAAAAAATGAATTTCTAAAGGAAAAGGGTCTAAGTTTTTAAAAATTGCTTCAGCTGGATCACTTCACCAGCAGAGGGCTGAGTCAAATGGAGGGCAAAATGAGAAACCATGTCAAGCATAATCTTTGGGGGTGGGGGAATGCGTTAAGATAAGCTTCCCTAAGAGTTTGATCCATGGTGGTTTCATACAATGAGAGTCCAACCATCCTGCCTTAGGATGACCCAAGAACCCCTTTGGGCTGAGTCTCACAATTAGGATTAGGAATGCATGCATCAGTGATACACTATTAAGACAGCCAAGGGGTTCTCATCTTGAAAATAATACTAAGGGTGAAGGTCTGATATAATTCCAGAGAGGAGGCTACTTAAATGTATCTTATGTTCAGAACATGTGAAAAATAAGCAAATAGAGAATTTCAGGACCTCAGAATTGCTGTTTTTTACAGTGAACACAGCTTCAGACAGGAAGGGTAGTAAAAGTCTACCCAAGTACCAGGCTAATGAGGACAAAGTGGGGGAAAAAAGAGGACAAAGTGCTGAATGTTAAGCTAAAGCTTCCAGGAAGTAAGGAGGTATGTGTGTTTATGAAAACCTAATGCTGCAACCTGAGTGCATATGACTATACTTCAGTACAGAAGGGGGAAGAGAAGGGAGAGGAAGAGCTAGATGGAGGGGTTGGTGAGGGAAGAAGAATCATTTAACCAACAAGCATTTTTTTTAAGTCTGTTATATGCCAGATTCTCTGCTACATGCTGGAGGTACAAAAGACAAAAATGAAATAAACCCTGCTCTCAAGGAGTTTACATTCCCACAGGGGAGATAATGTACACATATAAATATATTTACCATAAAAGCAAACTATATGCAAGGTAATTTAGGGAAGTAAGGTATTAGCAGTTGGAGGAATCCGTATAGAAGTGTTATATGAGGTGAATCTTGAAGGAAGTGAGGAATTCTATGAAACAGAGGTAAGGGAGCAGCTAGGTGGTGCAGTGAGTAGAGCACCGGCCCTGGAGCCAGGAGGACCTGAGTTCAAATCGGCCTCAGACACTTAACACGTTAACTAGCTGTGTGACCTTGGGCAAGTCACTTAACCCCAATTGCCCTGCCTTCCCCTCTGCAAAAAAAAAAAAAAAAAAAAAAAAAAAAAAAAAGAAGCAAGGAGAAAAAAAAAACCAGGTCCAGAGATAGCCAGTGTAAAGCACAGAGATGGGAAGTGGAGCATCATATGTGAAGAACAGCGAGAAGTTGGGTTTGGCTGGACTGCAGAGTCTGGGAAAGAGAATAACATATAATGAGATTGTGAGGTATATTGGGGCCATCTTGTGAGAATGTTTGGCTTGAAAAGCCAAACAAAGAAGTTTCTATTTGATCCTGAGGCAATAGACAACCACTAGAGTTTATTGAAGAGGAAAAATGTTATGATAAAATTTGTGCTTAAGGAGAATCACTTTGGAAGTTTTGTGGAGGATGTAGTGGGGACAGGCTGAAGACAGGAAGACCAATTAGAAAGCCATTATAACAGTCTAAGTGAGAAGTAATAACAGTCTGAATTAAGTAGTGGCTATGTGAGTGGGAAGAAGGGACCAGATGTGATCAATATTGGAGATGTGACAGCTGATTACATACTGTGATAAGGGAGAATGAAGACTTACGGATAGATCCAAAGTTGCAAACCTGGGCTACTACAAGGATGGTGGTGCCCTTGGCAGAATTAGGTAAGTATAGGAAGAGAACTTAGAGGGAAAGAGAATACATTCCATTCTCGACATGTTGAGTTTGAAATGCCTACAAGACATCTAGTTTGAAATGTCCAATAGGGAGTTGAGAGATGCAAGACTCAAACTCAAAAGAAACTAGGGCTAAATGAATAGATTAGACAGTCATATCCATAGAAATGATCTTTAAATTCATACAGTGGACGAGATCACCAAGTGAGAGAGTATAGAGATAGAAGAGAAGAGGGCCTAAGGCAGTCTTGAAAAACACTCACAGGGAACATGATGACCAACTGAGAGGTGTAATGACAAGCAAAGTGGGATTTTTGCTGGATTGAATGTGTGTTGAGTTTTAGCCAGAGACTTGTATATGCGTTAAGTTCTAGCCAATCAGATGTGCATGAATTCAGCCAATCAGAGATCTGAGTTCTAGCCAATCAGATGTGCATGAATTCAGCCAATTAGAGACCTGAGTTCTACCCAATCAGATGTGCATGAATTCAGCCAATCAGAGACCTGAGTTCTAGCCAATCAGATGCCAGCTAGAACTGTATGTAAGGAGAGCCCAGAGCATGAGAGAAGCAGACATCTAGAGGAAGTTGAAGAGAAGACATCAAGAGAACTGCCAGCGTTGAGAAGAGAAGACAAGACAAGATATAGAAGAATGAGCTGTGAGTGTTGAGCTGAGACGAAACCTGAAAGAGCTGGGAGTTAACCTGTAGAGCAGAGAAGAGATCTCTGAGAGCAAGGAGACCTTTGATGGAAGAGACTTGCTGAAGGAGCCTCCGAAATTTGAAGGCGAGTGGAGCTATAAGGGCAGAGACCTGCCCATGGGAAGGAAGCTTAGCTTAAGCCCCTTTTGAGAACTGTTAAAGTGAACTGAGCTGTTAAGATAGAGCCTCTGGACTTTGGAGGTGAATTGAGATGGTGGTGTTGGTGGTGTGTTTTGCTGCCGCCCTGTTAAGCTTTGTTTTCCCAGAAACAGAAGCTCTGAGCAGAAACCCCTGGAGTTGGCAGTGCAGCAGTCCCCAGGAACTAGGGCCTGGTGCAGGAGTGGAGAATGGCCTGCATGTGAATCCAGGCAAGATGGGAGAGGTTGGCCTACAGAGGAGGAGCCATGGAACTTGGAGGTCGACCTCTGGTCAAGATGAAAGAGGACTTTACTTGGATGCTTGAAAATGATTAAGGAGATTGTTCTTACTGTGACCTAGGAGTGGATGGTGTGGTATTTTCTGCTACTCCTTAAGGATGTGTTGTGCTAAGGGAGACCTTAGCCTGGGACCCCCTACTGTGTAAACAGAGATTTAAGGAGAACCAGGTAAGAAGATGTTATGAAAGCTCAGAGAAGAGAGAGTATACAGGAGGAGAACATGGCTAACAGTATTTCAAAGAGGTCAAGGAAAATGAAGACTGGGGGAGGAAAATCAGATTTGGCAATTAAGAGATCATTGCCAGCTTTGGAGGAAGCAATTTCATTTAAGTGATGATATTGGAAACCATACTGAAATGAGGTGAGAAGAGACTGAGAGGAGAAGAAGTAGAAGGAACTAGTAGAGAAAGGATTTTTTTTTTTTGGAATTTAGCCAGGGAAAGGAGATATAACTTAAGGGATTGGTAGGGTCTAGTGAAGGGTTTTTTGTTTTGTTTGGTTTTCAAGGATGGAAGAAACATGAGCATGTTTATAAGCAATAGGGAAGGAACCAGTAGATAACTGAAGATCTAAGAGAGAGGGGGGATAATTGAGGGGATATAAAGCCTAGAGGGGGTGCTGTTTAGGGCATGTGTAGAGGTGTTGACTTCAGCAAGGTGGAGGACTTGCTCATTATTGGAAACTGGAGGAATGGAGAATGATATTAAGGGGTTTTGTGATGAAAAAATAGTGAGAAGAGATAGCTGACATTGAATGACCTCTATTTTCTCAGTGAAGTTTGAGGTGAGGTCTTCAGTAGAGATTTGCCTGTGGAAATTCCCCACATGCCATGCCTCTCATTTCTGTCCTTTCAACTTGCTAAGTATTGGAAAAACAAAAGCAAAAGTCCCTACCTTTAAGAAGCTTACATTCTATGAGGGAAATACTACAGAAGTAGACTAGTAAATACAAAAATGTATACAAAGAAATTTCAAGACATAGAGGTCACTAGCAAAGGAATAACTAACAAATAGATAAATCAAGAATGGCCTTCTGCAGGAGCTTGCACCTGGTCTGTACCTTATAGGAGGGTGCACTGCAGGGAAGATCCTATAGATTCATTGAGAAAAATAAAACCAGCATAGTGAATAATGACTAATGTAGGGATGCAAAATGCTTAAATAACACCTATCTGGTTTTATTCTACTAGCATAAAAATATAAACAGCACAAGTAAATCTTGAATTCATTAAATTTTTTCCTTCACTGTTTATAAAAGATAAAAAACTTCTTTTTAAAAGAAAGGATTGATTGGTGTCATGAACGTATTCTTTTGCTTCTGTTTATGGAAGATAATAAGAGTATTAAAATGGAGGTGGAATAATTGTGTTTATAATTCCATCACCACTGTTTATATAAGATATTTTTTAAAAGTTTAAGAAGGGAAAAATTGGGAGAGAATACTTCCTGCTATGTACATGCATTAAATTCTTCCACTTCTGTTTGTAAAGTGTATGGGGGTGGGGTGGGGAAGGGGGAATGTTTAGCAAGTTGAGGAGTCAAATCTCTTTATAGCTCCTTCATTATTATGAGCTAAGATAACCAAGTTCAAAGGTATTTAGGAGATCTGTGATTCAGTTATTATGGATACTTCCTGAACTAATGCAAATCACAACTCCTCCATACCTTAGTAGATGATCATTTAAGTTGTTATGACAAAAATATTTCATAATTGGGTGGTCAATTTTCTGGTGAGAAGCACTTCCAAGCTTAAATAAGCTGATTCCTAGTCTGTCCATTGCTAGAGCTATATCTCAAGCCTTTCTAGATTGGAAGAATCAGCTGGAGTTTGGGTTTGCTAGCATTGTGTTCAGGAACCCAGGGTTATCTCACTGCCTTGATGTAGAAACAAAGTAGAATTTTAGAGGAGTGTTTGAATTTTTAAAATATTGAAATATCAAAGAGGGCCACTTAAAAGACACAAAGATGGAAGATACTGAATCCAGTAAGTTATTGCCTCACTTCTGTTACTTTAGTCAGATTACAGAAGTCTGGAGGTGACGATGAGTCCATGGTGAGATGGTGTAAAATTTATAAGACATACTTCATAACATCCAGAATTTCCAAGACAGTACAGTACAAGTACTGTCCAAGGAAAAACCTTTCTCCTATCATTCACAGAAAATTCAAGGTATGCTTCACAGGAGTTAAGACTGATTATGCAGTCTAAAAATAGGCGCTCAGTTCAGATAATTTATCACTTCCAAATCTGAAAGGTTCAGAAAATGGGAAGATTAAGAGCTAGAAGTGACCTTAGAGATCATCAAGTCTAATGCCTCCACTTTACAGATGAGTTCAAGAGAGGTGAAGTGACCTCTTTAAGGTTAACCAAACAGTAAGAGAGCTAGAATTCAAACACAAGATTCAGTGCCTTTTTCAGAAGGTACTTTTGGATAAAAAGGTTCAAGGTGAACAAATGTGAGCTTTAAATCCAGGCAGGGCTGGTAGTTGAATGAATATAGTGAATGAAAAAGCATTTATTAAGGCCTTACTATGTACCTTGAAAATAACTTCGGATTTCTGGGAGCCAAAATGGCAGAATAAGCAATAAATTGCCATAACTCTCCCATATTCACCTCCAAACAACCATAAAATAGTGCCCCAAAATAAATACTGAAACAGCAGAACCAGCAAAAAGATGGGGTAAAACAGTGTTTTAGCCTAAGGAACTTGGAAGATTGGCAAGAAAGGTCTGTCTCACTTGGGTAAAAGGGAAACATAATCCAGGACAGGAAGTATCCCAGCAAGCCCCAGTGCAGAAGAACAAGCAAATGCCAACACCAGGAATCCCCTATGTGCCTCAGCATAGCCAGGGAAATGGGCAGACTCCAGCTCCAAGAACCACCACATGCTTCAGCATACCTCTGGGCAAACAGGCAGCCACCAGCAGAAAAACCTTCACGTGCTTCAGTGTAGCCCCCTGAGGAAATACAGAAGTGACCCCACCAGCCTTAGCACACACTAGACACCAATACTAGGACCTCAGTTTAGCACTAGGTAAGTTTTCAGATCCCTACAGCCTCCAGCAGCACCAGCCACCTCCCACCCCCTACCCTCAGCTTGGCACCAGACACAACAGTCTCCCATGGGCTTCAGGGCAACATCATTGGAGCACCAGGTAAGCAGCCAGTGGCTGCGGGCCCTAGCACAAGAAGCCTGAGACAGTGCCCCTTCCACCCCGGGAGTAGAACTTAAATTTAAAAGGAAGGAAAAAAGAACAAACATGAGCAAAAAAAAAACCAACAACAACAACAAAATCATCTAATATGTCAAAATACTTATAGGCAAAACCCCAACAAGCCCAGAAAGAACTCATGGAAGAGCTCAAAAAGGAGCTTAAAAATCCTATATGAGAGGTAGAAGAAAAATTGGGGAAAGAAATGAGAGTTATGCAAGAGAATTATGAAAAAAGAGTCAACAGCTTGGAAAAAAAAAAAACAATTCCTTAAAAAGTACAGTTGGCCAAATGGAAAAGGAAGTACAAAAACTAACTGAGGAAAACAACTCTTTAAAAGTTAGAATTGGGCAAGTGGAAGCTAATGACTCTATGAGATATCAAGGATCAAACAAATACAAAACAATGAAAAATAGAAGAAAATGTAAAATACCTCATTGGAAAAGCAACTGACCTAGAAAATAGATCAAGGAGAGACAATGTCAGAATCATTGAACTACTTGTGAGCCACAATCAAAAGGAGGACCTGGATAGCATCTTTTAAGAAATTATCAAGGAAAACTGCTCTGATATCCTGGAACCAGAGGGCAAAATAGGCATTGAAAGAATCTACCCATCACCTCAGGAAAGATCCCAAAATAAAAACTTCAAGCAACATTATAGCCAAAATATAGAACTATCAGGTCAAGGCAAAAATAATATAAGTGGCCAGAAAGAAAACAATTCAAATATAAGGAAGCCACAATCAGGATTACACAGGACCTAGCAGCTACAACATTAAACAATTGGAGGTCACAGAACATAATATTCTGGAAGGTAAAGGAGCTAGGACCTCAACCAACAATCAATCACCTACCCTTTGAAATTAAGCATAATACTTCAAGGCAAAAGTGGTAATTCAGTGAAATAGATGAATTTCAAGCATTCATAAGGAAAGGACCAGAATTGAACAAAAAATTAATCTCTAATATCAAGACCCAAGAGAAGCCTAAAAAGGGAAAGAAAACATAAGGAATTCAGAGGAGCTGAACTGTTTACATTCATACATGGGAAGATGATACCACTAATAGTTCAGCTATGAGGAATATCAGGGTATAAGGTGAATCTAAGGGAATAACATAAAAAAAATAAAAGGATGAGAAAGACGAGTACCCTGGGTGCAGAAGGAAGGGGGAGGTAAAATGGAGTAAGTTAT